>NC_068355.1:175131804-175146804 GCF_020536995.1 Dreissena polymorpha
TGTCAAGATCGGTGGAGAAATATGGCTTTCAGGGGCGGGGGCATTTTTTCTATATGTATAGTTTGTTTAAAACTGGTTCTGTTCCGTCAAAAAACATGGCCACCATGGGGTCATTTTCCATATAATTAATGTAGAAAAAGAAGCTTGTAAACACCCTTAAAGTTACTTTTTTTTGCCAATCATTATGAAACTTAGTCAGAAAATTTGTATTATTGATTTTTCAGACAAGTGCGAAATTGGTACTGATAGGGGGGGGGGAACTCTAGAAGTTTCCATTTTAGACCAATCTTCATGAACTTTGGTCAAAACTTTTGTTTCCTTGACACTTTTGAGTTGTAAAATGGTTCTGGTAAATCAGTATTAAAAATCATGTCTACCAGGGGGTCGGGAACCATGTCTACCAGGGGGTCAGGAACCATGTTTACCAGGGGGTCGGGAACCATGTCTACCAGGCGGTCGGGTTATTGTCTATATATGCTTATATTAAATACTTTGGAAGACCTTAACCTTGACTTGAAGTCAGCCTTTGTCATATAAATGTTCTAAATTATTTGCACACGAGTTTAACTCGTCTTTCTTTTCATATCATTCCCTCAGGTGAGCGATCCAGGACCTCTTAGCCCTCTTGTTTGTGTTACTTGTTTTTGTTGTTTAAGGACATGTCCTTAACTTTAGTTCATTTGTCTTACTTTTTCTGAATAAATACTGACGAACAGACTGAAACTTATAAGCTGTTATGTTGTTTTATAAATCATCTTTTTAAATTTGATATTAAGAATTAGAGATTTATCATTTAAATAATCAGCTTCTATGCGAAGATTTGAAGCTCAACTTTTGTTAAATCTGACATTGAATCGTTTTTTAATGCCCACCATTATAGTATCTGCTTGATACACCACTGCAGCTATTAAAGTGTTATCTTGAACGCGCTTGGCGGTCTTTTAAATGTAAGATGTTTAGTTGTCTCTAGTTGAAAATGTGATTTTTTTGGTGAGTAACTAATTTGCATTTAACCGAATTAAATACCAAAACTAACCTACTTACATCGATACCGCAAAGAAACGAGCGTTTCAATCCTTATACATGTAATTACAATTATCAGTCTGCATGTGCATATGTTTTTAATGGTTTGGCGAAGAGACAATATAACTTTGGATTTATTCCTGCATGAATTTAGTAAGTGCCTCTTTTTTGACTGTGGCATAATTAATCCAAGTAGTCCCACGCTCGATTTCCTCGTGCGACTTTTCGAAACTACATAAGTTGTCTCCCATTCGGGTAGGTATCACGAGTATCCCGGGTAAAAAGCGGTCCGTCTTAATGTGTATATGACTCATATCCGCGAAAATGACAAAAAAGTGCGGATATGGACGAATATAAGCAATATCGACACTTTTTCTGCAATGTTTATTTCAATGTTTAATGGAAAATACACAATATGTATTAAATATGCAAGGTAAAAATGTCTTATATTTGATTGTTACTATATATTATAGTGTATTGGTACGTAAAAATATGCACGTAATTTTATTGAACACATGATATGGTAGTGCTACATTTAAATGTTTCAAGAATGATTATAACCATTATAGTTGCGCTGTTATTGAAAAGCAATGCATGTCCCGGTAAAATTTTAGATTTTTCGTTAATATTTCAACAGTTCATATCCAATACCCCGATAAGTTTAAATACGAAGCCTATATGTTTAAGATTAATATTACAGCTGTTACATTCACTTATAAAACATTATATTAACGAAAAATCTAAATCAATTATCTGCAACTCATCTTGCTACCAGTTGTTTATAAAATATAATATACTATTCGATATTTTACATGACTCACCCACTCCTCTAAGCCGAAATGATCCGTAAAACAAAATAGTGTCTTTGTGTCTTATGAACGAATCTTCACTAAAACTAAATTAAGATTCACATCGTAAATCGAATCATTTCTGTCGTCAGTTGTTTAAACGAAAGTACGGTTGATATTCAAATGCATTATTTTTCTCTTTCCGGGATATTGTTTTAGTAAGGTGATGCTGCATTAACAAATATAAGTGTATATGAATTAAAAACACCAAAAAAATAAACCAAAAAACGAGACATTTGTAATGGATTTTCAACATTAGGCAATAGAAAATAAATAACTAGATTATCATCCAAATTTTGGGGAAAATAAGGGCGGGTGGGTGTATTTTTTTATTTTTTTTTCATTTTATGTGACGGACATATTATTCATTATAAGTAATGAAATGTTCATGAATGTGTTGGTTTATATGCATAACGCTTACATGTATGCATGTATGTTAAATAATATAGAATAAAAGAAATACATTATCAAAATTTGACTATATCTATTGTTTTATTTTACCCTTTTAATATCATGTTTAACTTTTTCTGACAAAAATACGATAAATACCTCACGTCTATCAAAAAATGACTTGCATTTGGTGGCTGAATTTATAGGAATGGATAAAACTATAGGGGAAATGTATATTTTTATTATCCCTTTGACCATGGTGTGGACAATATGGATTATGACTACAAAACATGCTACCTGTCTGATACTTACGAATGGAAATATAGGGCAGAGGTGACAGGGATATTTTCTGGAAGTGGCTGTCTTAATGATTGCTGCTTTATTTCATGTTTTCGTACTACTTTGCGCTGATGTAAATTTTCAGTAGAAATTTTGATTTGGTCAACAGAGTTTGGACCGATTCCGTCTCGAAAGTGGTCAAATTAGACGCGAGTATACGCCGTCGTAAACAAATTTTTCGGCTGATTGCTATCATCCAAGCTTTTCCTGTACATGCGTCCTTATGCGATTTATGTAATTTTACTTTTTTTTTGAAAATTTACCGATTATACCGCTAAAATTATGGCATTTAACGATGGAACAGTAATTTTTCCCCATTGTTTTCCTTAACACCGGAAGTAGGTATACATACCCGCACGAACGACAACTCTGTCAAGATGGAATTACGAAAATCTGGACACATTGTTTAAGAGTTTAACTAAAGATTTTTGCTGTGGTAATGACGTTATTTCGTAAAAAAATGACGTCATTTCACAGTAAAAAGTGAAAATTATCGATAATTTTCAGTGTTTATTTTTACTGTTTGAAACAGTTAAATTATCAGTTTTCATTCGCTAATATTTCTCAATAAACCACCGGAAAGCATAAAATAAATAGTAACACTCAAATATAAGATATTTTTAACTTGCATAAAGTTATTATAGCACTAAAAATATAGATCCTTTATTGGATAAACCACATTCGTCGATTTTATCATATTCGCGCATTTAAAATCATCATTTATTTTCAAATGAAAAATGCCACTTGAAACAGTGACATTTTTAGACAATATTTACTGCATTCATAACATTCCGTATATTTAAATACATTCAACATTTTGTATTCAAATTTAAATATAACCAGGAAAAAGTAACATCATTAATTACTTGTGGTCTGGCGCTAATCGGCCCAAAAATACTTTGCTATTTTCTAAAGCATATTGTATATCTAAATACTAAAGTGTTCAGACGACATCAAGAATAATAATACATTCAGTATATTATATAAACATTATGTAAACTTATACAACAAAGTGTGGTGTCGGCGTGGTTATATTGCTTGCGGTGTGTAGCCCTAAAACAATCTTCTGGCACTTCGTCATGTTCGCGGATATGAATTTAGAGTTGGAAAAAAGATGTCTATTAAATTGTTATATTTTGAGACAATAACATATTCATCACATATTGTGTATTTTTTTTTAATATTAAATATTGAAATGAACATTGCAGAAAATGTGTCGATATTGGCTGTATGCGTCCATATCCGCACTTTTCGGCCATATCCGTGGATATGAGTCATATACGCATTTTAGACGGACCGCTTTTACCCGGGATTCTCGTGGTACCTACCCGAATGGGAGACAACTTATGTAGTTTCGAAAATCCCTAATAGTCAATCAGAATAATGTACACTAGTGAAACATAGGGCAATTATTATCATGTAATCAATTGCAAGAAAATAAAATGCCATTAAAGTCAAGCGTTACTTTTTATATTCGCCGTGCATTTTTGTCGTTTTACAATGATGACTGCACGTATAATTGGCGATCAAATGCATAATTCGCTTTCAATAACACATTAATAATCCGGTTGAGTATATATATATATATAGGGTCAGACCATAGACCAATCTAGTCAAAGGGTACGTGTATCACAACTCATATAAAACTATACCGGCTCGTAAACAAATATTCAAATTTTTATGCCCCCCGGTAGGGTGGCATATAGCAGTTGAACTGTCCGTCAGTCAGTCTGTGTGTCCGTCCGTCCGTCCGAAAACTTTAATGGCCATAACTTTTTCAATATTGAACATAGCAACTTGATATGTGTCATACACGTGCATCTCATGGAGCTGCACAAATTTAGTGGTGAAAAGAAACGGTCAATTTCATCCTTCAAGGTCAAATGTCAAATATTTGGCGTCTGTCCGTCCGTCCGAAAACTGTAACATTCGCCATAACTTTTTCAATATTCAAGATAGCAACATGATATTTGGCATGCATGTGTATCTCAAGGAGCTGACCATTTTGAGTGGCAAAAGGTGGAGGTCAATGTCATCCTTCAAGGTCAAATGTCAAATATATGGCGTCTGTCCGTCCGGCCGAAAACTTTAACATTGGCCATAACTATTTCAATATTGACGATAGCAACTTGATATTTTGCATGCATGTGTATCTCATGAAGCTGCACATTTTGAGTAGTGAAAAGTGAAGGTCAAGATCATCCTTCAAGGTCAAATGTCAAATATATGGCGTATGTCAGTCCGTCCGAAAACTTTAACTTTTTATGCCCCTGAAGGGTGGCATATAGTTTTTGAACTGTCAGTCTGTCTGTTCGTCAATCAGTCTGTCTGTTCGTCCGTCAGTCCGTCCGTCCGTTCGTCCGCCCGTCCGAAAACTTAAACATTGCCCATAACTTTTGCAATATTGAAGATATTTGGCATGCATGTGTATCTCATGGAGCTGCTCATTTTGAGTGGTGAAAGGTCAAGGTCATCCTTCAAGGTCAAGGGTCGAATTTTGCAATATCAAAGATAGCAACTCGATATTTGGCATGCAAGCGTATCTCATGGAGGTGCACATTTTGAATGGTGAAATGTCAAGGTCATCCTTCAAGGTCAATGATAAAATATATGGCTTCAACCCGGCAAAGTAGGGGGCATTGTGTTCGTGAAACGGTTGAAGCCATTGACATAGCTGAGTAGGTGATTTCGCTTTAGTGAAAATTTTGACGGACGTCGAAGACGACCGATCACATTAACTAGCCCTGAAATAGATCTACAAATAGCCCAATTTTGTGCCACATTTTAATAATTTTCCATTTCCTCATAAACGAATCATTTGACCATTCAAAAAAAATAAGATCGAATAGCAGAATGAACATTTATTTCAAACATGTACTATATACATGTACACTAGAGTTTCAGGAACAGAAAATCAAGAAAGAAAATACAAAATAAACATATATATTTGTGCCCGTGTAAATATTAAATATAAGATTTACAACAGTCATTTCGTTTAAAATATTGACGTTTGAAATGAAACGTTAATAAATATTTTGAAAGAACCATATTTTGAAAGGAACATTCCACAATTTACGAGGATTTCATAACTAAGTGATCGCCATGTTTTCAAACAATAAGTGACGTTTCATTCATTCTTTTGCAATCTGACAATGAAATGAAGAACATGATTAATCTATTTTTTGACAAGTTTGCAATGTCTTTAAATGTGTACAACAAAATGAGTGAATTTATTTTAGCAAAGAAAAAAAAACAACGTTTAACTAGTTCATGATCAATTCCAATAACAAGAATATCAATTTTTTGTTGATCATCGACACATTGTAAATAAAATTCGAAACGAAACTTCCAATTCGCAAGAAAGCCGAAATAAAAAATCTCAGGTTCCATACGCCTCAGACTGGTAGTACATTACCGTCGGTATCCCATTTGGTGCTTCCATGTGTCTTTGCTGCCGAATCCGATGAGAATTCCATAGATGGGTAAAATAGTTCAGATCATGTTGTATTAATGGTATGAAACAGAATCTCAAGAATTCTAAATGCACAGGATCATCAATCCGAAGCAAGCCGCTGTCTACCATATCCTTTAAATAGTTCCTCCAAAACACAGTAAAACTGACTCTAAAATTTACCCAAAAAACGTTCAATTCTTTTATTACCAGTGGATCTCCCAGTCATGTAACTGTTCATTCCAGACATGTTATCTCTGTCATTAAACCTAAACGCTTTCTGCAAAGCCCGTACCTAAACGTTTTCTGCCCCTGCATCGTCACAAACCAGACGTGGAACGCAACCAATCTGTTTCACAAAGTTAACAAAGAAGCCCGCCATAATTCGATGGTCATTATTCGAATAACATGCCTCCAGCCATAATATGCATCTGGAAAATCCATCAACCGCCCCGTGTATAACAATTACAAAAGTCTTTAGCGTAACATACCCATCAATGTGAATAGTAAAATTAGGGCCTTTATTGGTATAGACTATGCGTCGCAGGCGATGTGAAGACCTGAGAGCAACACCCTCAGGATCAATTACCTTCAATAACACCTTTTTGTTTCTTGGGTAACTTTGACATTTGTGATTGTGTTGACCAGTTTCCATAGAGTTTTAAAACCACATTCAGCCATCCCTCCTTTATATACTGAGCGAATCGCTCGTATAACGTCTGGAAGAGGAGACGACGCGTTGCGTTTTTTAGCCCTAACCTTCGCAGTATACGTTTCAGTTGACTCAAACTGAGAGCAGTGTTGTGTAGGAAAAGCAAGAATCCACATATACCCAGACGCGTATAGCCCTGTTTGTGATAACGCGAAATCCAAACATCCCTTTCTTGATTTGAAAGTACAGCTTACCATAAGTCAACATATATTAGTACCACTAAGACACAACTCTGCAATATAAAAAAGTTGTGAGTCGTTATACACACGTTTTGCATGTATTAGTTAAAGAGAAATATATAAATGAATCAATCGAGATTTAAGCTCTCTCAATGCTCAAAAAACCCAACGAACACATAAATATGTATTGTTTGCAAACATTGTATGTTATTTTTACGTTTATACCAAGCATTCCTGCTGTAAAAATGGACTGTCTGAGGTCTTGCGTGTTTCGAAAGAATATACCAGAAACTAAAATTCTGTTCGACGCCCGGAAGTAATGAACCAATGTTGCAATAATGTGATGATGTCAGAATTCCATGACGGCATGATATGAAAAAGGTGTCATTACGTAAAAAAAACTCATCGTGTCGACTAAAACTATGATGGCAAGTCATTCTCACAAGAGCATGACGCCAAAAATTATGTAGATTTATCGACTTAGATCATGTCGACCAAATATTTTTTCGGGAAAAGCCGGACACATTTACGTCGAGACTTCAACTTAATGTCGTTATGACGAGTAAAATTAAGGTGGGAAAAGCAACAAAAATATGTCGACATACCATGTTATTTCACAGTAAGTCGATATAAATTATTCCGGCATGACCACATTATTGGGGTGTACCATATACGTTTCCGTATATATGGTATACACTGATGCTGTTATGATGTCAACATTCTATGACGGCATGATATGAAAAAGGTGTCATGGCGTCAAAAATAACTCATCGTGTCGACTAAAACTATGATGGCAAGTCATTTTCACAAGAGCATGACGCCAATAATTATGTTGATTTGTCGACATAGAACATGTCGACCAAATATTTTTTCGGGAAAAGCCGAAAACATTTACGTCGAGACTTTAACTTAATGTCGTTATGGCGAGTAAAATTAAGAGGGAAACATTACAAAACTATGACGACATACCATTTTATTTCACAGTAAGTCGATATAAACTAATCCGGCTTGACCATATTATTGGGATGTACCATATTTTTGACGGCATAGGCATTTTTCACTGTTGAATAAAATTGTGTCGTTGTGTCGTATGAACAAATCTGCATGAATACTACATTATAGGCATTTTTTACTGTTGAATAAAATTGTGTCATTGTGTCGTATGAACAAATCTGCATGAAAACTACATTTGGACTCAAATCGTACATCAAATCATTTCTGTCTTCAGTTGTCAAAACACCTATATACTGTTTGATTCCAATAATGTCGCTTTAATGTAATTACCATTTTTATTCATTTGCTTCTTAATATTCAATCAACTTAACTTGTTTTATTAGTAGCACAGCCCCATTAATATTTTTATTTAGTACTGCCCCTGGAATTTGTTCATGTCATTATGTCATTATGGAATTTTGTGACGTCATACGACCGACTTTCCCAGTTTTAATCTACATGCAAAGGTCATTGGGTTTATAACGTTCCATTTTATTTATATTTTTTCTCTGATAGGCTTTTCTTGTTTGATTTAATTATTTTTAATTTTTTGTTAGCAGTCACATAAACAACCAAGCTATGTAATATGGAATTTTTACACCCATTATTGCTGCTTTTTCCTGTATTTGCGCGATGATTATCTGAGATATTAACTCCATGACGCTATATTCTCAAATCATTTTCTATAAAGAAGGAATTTAGTTGACAATTGTTAATAGTTTTATTTGATCGTTCGTCAAAAAGTTGTAACTCTATTACCCTTGTATCTCCAATGCAATTGAGTAATTAAATAGTAATTAAATTGAATGCGTTTTAATTCCCTTTTATTATTGTTTTATTTGAGTTACAATGCTATGACGTTAAATTTTCTTTACACTTAAATGTTGTTTGAATATTGCTGGGCCAAGTGTGAGGGTGAGCGCTCTATAACCAGGTTTAAACCCCCAATGCTTTCCATTGACCGTTCCAAGGCGGTGACCCCAGCTTTATTCATATTTTGTGTTTATGTTGGTTTGTATTGTGCTGTATTGTGCTGTTTTGTACTGTTTGGGCAATCGGTCACTTGCCTTAAATAAAGGACCAACTAATTGTTTTTAATGAAAATTCAATACTGCTCCAGCAGCTGGAGTTTCACTTCTTTATATTTATATGATATGAAAAAGTCGTCATGGCGTAAAAAATAACTCATCGTGTCGACTAAAACTATTTTATCCCATTTTCACCGCGACATTGACGGTATAACACGTTGAGGAATATACTTGCTTGTATTCAACACTGTGGAATATACCTGTCGCGTGCACGGACTACTTTTCAAATGACGTCATGCGATATGCGCTAAAATTAGGTCAATATTGTTTGGTTCATTGATCGAATTTTAAGGTCACCCATTGGAAGAAAATGTGCATATTTTGCAGAAAAATATATTTATGACATATTCACCAAAAGAAATGTTGAAATAAAATATAAATATACACGATTTTTGTTTTGTTATTTTTTTATCTATATTTACTTTACCACTGAATGATTTTTCATAAGAAACAAAGTCGACAAAACTTAAGCTTCAAAATTATACGACCTTCAACCTTTAAATCTAGTCATATGACATACTTTTTCGCTATCCGTGTAATAAATCAGCTGATTGATGGCGTCATAAAATGACATACTTATTGCGTCATTTTCCCCATTTTTTTTGACGATTTATTATAAACGCGACTTATTTCACATGTTTTCTACATGTACTGTATATTGACATATCTGAATTGTCAATTGATCACATTTTCCATATTTCGTGTAATGTGCATTGTTTATAACCAATGCATATACTTTTGACATTTAACTTAAAAATTAAGAATGTACAACAAGCCATACACATATCGCACAATTCATGAATAATCTGCTATGTTTGCTTTCCTATTTAAATCACGTTTGGCATAGAGCTGTGTAAAGTATAAGATGGTAAAAATAGCACCACACTGAAATTGGGAACGTCCCATTTTGTACACGGGTATTTTCTACTCATTTATCTGTTGTGTACTGGAATGTTTTCCATTCTTTGTGTATTTATATATTAAATTATTTTCTTGTACAATAAGGACATGTACCATAGATAAATAAAACATTGTGCAAGTTTAAACATAATTATGTTTGTATTCAGAAATCTGCAAATGCAACCGAGTTTACCAACGGCTATTATTAGATAAACTGCTCCGGTTCGCAGTAATGTAGAGTACATGACGTAGCGTGCGACGAAGAAGAAAGTTTATTGAGTTCATAAACTCATTTGCATAAAGTGATAGAATGGCATAAGGGTCTTTTTTAACTATGCTAAAATAATTATTAAAGACCCTAGATGCAAAATCGTCAATAATTGAGTAAAATGGATTATTAGATGGATTTTAAAGGATAATAAAAGGTAAGATACTAGTTCTTACGTGTTTTGATTTTTGTTTGTACTTTTGTCGTTCCCTGTTCTCGGCCTCGGGGAAATGATTTTAACATGGGCGCCATTGATGCATCGGATCACACACGGCATACCCATAACATTATATAAAAAACACGTTCTGCGCGTCCTTAAATTCGTCGTCCGAAGTCGGAAAACGTATTGCCCTGTATATTAAGTCAAATAAAGTGTCAGTCGCTGCAATTGTCTGTTTACTCGTCAAAATTGTCAAGGTCGTCGATAGTTAAAGAAACTTCAGCGTACAGTTTATATGTAGTATTGACAGACCTGTACAAAGTCGCGCCAGTCAAAAATCATAAAAAGCGACATTTAAAGTTATGGTAGCCAGAACTAGGTCGTCGATGGTGTACATATATGTTGACATCGACAGCATTTTGTCTGGAGCAATCGCCGCCATATTGGATTTTGATCATTTTCTTTCGAAAATAAAATGAATTATAGTAAAGTAAAATCTTTTTTTCGCGGTCGTAATGTGTTAAAATTCGCATACTGCGTAAAATTGAATCGAGGCATATGGTGATATTTATACTTGTTTTACAGTTTGTGTGTGAATTTTTTTTAAAGAATTACAACTTCCGGTTCCGGTTAATGGACATCTGTTTTTAGAGCTAAGCTAAAAAAATATTAAAATAATATTCTGTAGTGATTTAAAAGTGCCAAAAAACATTTTCTTTAATAGTGCAAAGTGCAGTGTTAATTAGTTTAGTGAGTCAATGTTGAAAAAAGTGGTAATTCAAAGGATTAGTTCGGATTTTGTGTGTATTTTAAATCGGCTTGGTGAATGCCATCTTGAAACTCTATACGATCGCGATTAACGACAGGTGAAAATCGCTAGTCCAAGGTATAATATCAGTTTATATGAATGGATAATTGAAATTGTGAGTAGTAAACAATACAAAGCTAAACGCTAACGTGGTTTTCACTGGAAATTTATTTCTTTGATACGTCGAAAAGTAGTGACAATTTCGAGCAAGGTGGACGCCACAAGGTGGACGCCATCTTGAAAGCTTATCGGGATTTACATTAAACAAGTAAGTTACTACGCAAAACTGAATGAAACAGGGTAATAGCTATCGCATTAAGAAGGAACGGTGTAGTTTATTTATACCCTTATTCATAGTGCTGGTATTACATTGGAAAGTACTTTTAATCAACAGGGTAATATATTGCATCATTCGAGCATGGTCGGTGGTGGCCGCCATTTTGGAAATTATACCCGTCAACAGGCAATCTAAGTTTACTACCATATACTTCATGAAAGTGACTTTAAGTGTATCAAGAACGAGGGTGCGGTGCAGAACTCTCTTGCTTACGCTGATAATAACATTGTTATTGTGGAACTTTGCAACACCTAAAATGTCTCAAAGCCAACAGCAAGGCAAAAGGAACAGAAATACGAAGGGGAATTCAATATCCAGCAGTAAACCCAACGAGTCTACGGAAGGCTGGGTTTGTAAACTTTGTAAGAAAAAGTACACAGTAGATTCAGCAAAAATTGTGCAATGTGAGTAATGTAGTGAATTTTACGCTCATCATGCCTTAAATTATCAAACACGGACTACGAAAGCTTTAAGAATCCGCAGCTCCATTGGTTTTGCCCCAGTTGTGACGAAAAGGTTTTGCGAAATGTGAAGCAAGAAAGGGACATAGAGGAACGTTGTGCTGCATACATGAAAAAAATGGAAACCAGAATAGTAAAACTAGAAGAGGAAATGCTGAAAAAAGTTGACTATGAGCAAATAACCAAAATTGTGGAAACAGTGATCAGTGCAAACCCTCAACCAATCGCCCAGGAAGGGGCCAGTAAACTTGAGATTGAGCTAGTGGACAAAAAGATATCAGAAATAAGAAAGTCAGTAGAGGACCAGGCGTACGAAATCAGGGTAGCGTAATCTGCAAACTGATGGAAAAATTAATTCGTAAACGGATAGTTGACCATATGAACTCTAATGACTTATTCAGTGATAAGCAGTTTGGATTTATTGGAGCCCGATCAACCAACCTACAGTTACTCAGAGTTATGGACCACTGGACTAGTATACTAGATCAAGGAGGCGAAATTGACACAATATACACAGATTTTATGAAGGCATTCGATAAGGTCAAACACAAAAGATTAATATACAAATTGGAAAAATATGGCATCAGTAAACAAACATGTAAATGTGTACAGAACTTCTTAACCAATCGTAAACCAAGGGTACAAGTCTATGGGAGCTATTCACAATGGCACGATGTCACCTGCGGCATTCCTCAGGGTTCCGTACTAGGACCTATCCTATTTGTGGTGTTCATAAATGACTTCCCAAAATGTGTGAACTCCAGTGTTTTTATGTTCGCGGACGATACAATATATACCGTGAGATTTCGACCAAAAATGATCAGTTAATTCTCCAAGATGATTTGAATAAACTTTTTGAATGGAGCAATAAATGGCTGTTAAAGTTTCACCCAGACAAGTGCAAAATATTACAAATTTCAACAAAAACCCCAGAAACAAGATCATATACTATGCCAAAGTATGAAGGAGGCCTCGTTTCTCTAGAAAGAGTTGAAAATGAAAAAGATGTTGGTGTAACAATAAACACAAAATTAAAATTTGATGAACACATACAAAACCAAGTAAATAAAGTCCACAAAAAGATGGGATTAATAAGACGTTCATTTAAATTTCTAAATATTAGAAGCTTCAAATTATTATTCAAGTCCATTGTAAGACCACATCTGGAATATGCGAGCAGTGTATGGAGTCCATCAAAAATTAAAGACATTGATAGCATTGAAAACGTCCAACGTATAGCAACCAAAATGTTACCCAAACTTAAGGATAAGTCATACGAGGAAAGACTTAAATTGATTAAACTACCCACATTGAAATTTCGCAGACTACGGGGGATATGATTGAAACATACAAGATCTTTAACAATATCTATGACAAAAGAACAACAGTTTGAATTTTTACTCTGAACACAAATACAAATAGAGGTAATCCATTGAAACTTTTAAAACAAAGACGCCTAGATAAATATTGGATAAACCACCCGATGGTGTACGATCATAACTGTGACTATAATGAAATAACCGGAAGCAAAACACTGAGACTACTAAGTAGCGATGACAAAGAAGAGGCCACTACAGAGGTCCAAAAGACCTGCGGTGGTAAACCACCTAAGGTAACCTAAGGTAAGGTAAGACTATTTTGCGTACCAGAACAAATACATGTATATCACTACGCATGGTAACATTTGTTAGATTTTAAGCGCTTTTATGACTGAATTAAAATTATTGTTAAGGTTATAAGATCTATTTATGTTAGAAAAAATCGTCGCGACACGTTGAAAAAATCAAATGGGATAAATAGAATACTAGGATTAGCGTTAAATACAGAGAAGATTATGTTGCTCGGCTCGAACACCGAAAGCGCGCGCCAAGGCTCGCGCTTCCGGCGTTCTAAGCCTCGCAACATAAACTTCTCTGTATTCAACGCTAACCTAGTATTCTCTATATGGCAAGTCATTTTCACAAGAGCATGACGCCAAAAATTATATTGATTTGTCGACTTAGATCAGGTCGAACAAATATTTTTCGGGAAAAGGCGGAAACATTTACGTCGAGACTTTTACTTAATGTCGTTATGGCGAGTAAAATTAAGTGGGTAAAACCTACAAAAGTTTGTCGACATACCATGTTATTTCACAGTAAGTCGATATACATTAATCCGACATGACCTTATTATTGAGGTGAACCATATACATGTACGCTTCCGTACAAAACTGCCTAAATCTCTGAAGATATTTTATCCTTTAACTACGGAATCCGGATAGGGCCAAGTTGATTGTCGTGTGTCGGCCTTTGAGGTCGACGCACGACATTCTCGCGACATTCTCTCGACGCTCAATACGACGCACGACAAGCATGCGACAATCAATATTTGAGTGTCGCATATCGCGCTGGGTTTTAGAGAAAAAAAATCGCAGAAAATTTGACTGTCGACTGATTTGTCGCGCTTCGTATTGAGCGTCGAGAGAATGTCGCGAGAATGTCGTGTGTCGTCCTTCGAGCGCGACACTCGACGTTCTCGCGACGCTCAATACGACGCGCGACAATCATGCGACAGTCAATATGATATATCGAGAGAATGTCGCCTGTCGACCTAAAAATCACACGACATTCTCTCGACGCACGACATTCTCTCAACGCTCAATACGATATATCGAGCCAATATCGCGCAATTGTCGCTTGTCGACCTAAAAAAAAACAGGTCGACACAAGACATTCTCTCGACGCTCAATACGACGCACGACAATCATGCGCCAATCAATATTTGAGTGTCGCATATTGCGCTGGGTTTTATAAAAAAAAATCGCAGAAAATCTTGACTGTCGACTGATTTGTCGCGCGTCGTATTGAGCGTCGAGAGAATGTCGCGAGAATGTCGCGAGAATGTCGTTTGTCGACCTTCGAGCGCGACACTCGACATTCTCGCTACGCTCAATACGACGCGCGACAATCATGCGACAGTCAATATGATATATCGAGAGAATGTGGCCTGTCGACCTAAAAATCACACGACATTCTCTCCAAGCACGACATTCTCTCGACGC
>NC_068355.1:175151804-175201804 GCF_020536995.1 Dreissena polymorpha
GGCAGATAATAACTAAAATAGATAACAATTCCAGTTCATGTTATTGACTCTTGATGAAAAATCTGGAAAAGGCATAGCATGCAATGTTGATGCAGTTATTTGCTACTGCTGCTACTGCTGCTACTGCTGCTGCTACTACTACTACTACAACTGCTACTACTACTACTACTACTGCTGCTACTACTGCTACTATTGCTACTGCAGCTACTCCTGCTACTGCTGCTAATACTGCTACTGCTACTGCTGCTACTGCTGGTACTGCTACTGCTGCTACTGCTGCTCCTCCTTCTTCTGCTGCTACTGCTGTTACTCCTGCTGTTACTCCTGCTACTGCTGCTACTTCTGTAACTACTGCTACTGCTACTACTACTACTTCTACTACTACTACTCCTTCTACTGCTGCTACTGCTGTTACTCCTTCTACTGCTGCTACTGCTGCTACTGCTGCTACTGCTGCTACTGCTGCTGCTGCTACTGCTGCTGCTGCTACTACTGCTGCTACTACTGCTACTGCTGCTGCTACTACTACTACTACTACTACTACTACTACTACTGCTTGCTACTACTACTACTACTACTACTACTACTACTACTACTAGTACTAGTACTAGTACTAGTACTTCTACTACTACTACTACTACTTCTACTACTGATACTACTACTACTGCTACTACTACTACTACTACTGCAGCTACTTCTGCTACTCCTTCTACTGCTGCTACTGCTGTTACTCCTGCTACTGCTACTACTGCTGCTACTGCTGCTACTACTGCTGCTACTGCTGCTTGTGCTGCTACTGCTGCTGCTGCTACTGCTGCTGATACAACTACTACTACTACTGCCACTACTACTTCTGCTACTACTACTACTACTACTACTACTACTACTACTACTACTACTACTACTACTACTACTACTACTACTACTATTACTACTACTACTACTACTACTACTACTACTACTATCACTTCTACTACTACTACTACTACTACAACTACTACTACTACTACTTCTACTATTACTATTACTTCTACTCCTACTACTACTTCTACTACTGCTACTACTCCTACTGCTATTACTTCTACTACTACTACTGCAGCTACTTGTGCTACTACTGCTACTGCTGCTACGCCTTCTTCTGCTGCTACTGCTGTTACTCCTGCTACTGCTGCTACTGCTACTACTGTTGCTACTGCTGCTACTGCTGGTGCTGCTACTGATGCTGCTGCTACTGCTTCTACTGCAGCTACTACTACTACTACTACAACAACTACTAATACTATTACTACTGCTACTGCTGCTACTGCTGCAACTTCTGCTACTGCTGCTACTGCTACTTCTGCTGCAGCTGCTGCAGCTGCTGCTACTGCTGCTGCTGCTGCTGCTGCTACTGCTGCTGCTGCTGCTGCTGTTGCTGTTATTGCTGCTACTAGATGCCGCTATTTTTACTTAAGCTGAAAAAGTTACTATAACACCTTGCTTGCAGATGAAAAAATTACTCCCACACCGGTCGACAAGCGACAATTGCGCGATATATCGTATTGAGCGTCGCGATAATGTCGTGTGTCGACCTAGGTGTTTTTAGGTCGACAAGCGACAATTGCGCGATATTGGCTCGATATATCGTATTGAGCGTCGAGAGAATGTCGTGCGTCGAGAGAATGTCGTGTGATTTTTTGGTCGACAGGCGACATTCTCGCGATATATCATATTGACTGTCGCATGATTGTCGTGCGTCGTATTGAGCGTCGCGAGAATGTCGAGTGTCGCGCTCGAAGGTCGACACACGACATTCTCGCGACATTCTCGCGACATGCTCTCAACGCTCAATACGACGCGCGACAAATCAGTTGACAGTCAAGATTTGCTGCGATTTTTTTTTCCTAAAACCCAGCGCGATATGCGACACTCAAATATTGATTGTCGCATGATTGTCGCGCGTCGTATTGAGCGTCGAGAAAATGTCGTGTGTCGATCTAGGGGTGTTTATGTCGGCAAGCGACAACTGCGCGATATTGACTCGATATATCGTATTGAGCGTCGAGAGAATATCTTGCGTCGAGAGAATGTCGTGTGATTTTTAGGTCGACAGGCGACATTCTCGCGATATATCATATTGACTGTCGCATGATTGTCGCGCGTCGTATTGAGCGTCGCGAGAATGTCAAGTGTCGCGCTCGAAGGTCGACACACGACATTCTCGCGACATTCTCTCGATGCTCATTACGACGCGCGACAAATCAGTCGACAGTCAAGATTTTCTGCGATTTTTTTCTAAAACCCAGCGCGATATGCGACACTCAAATATTGACTGTCGCATGATTGTCGCGCGTCGTATTGAGCGTCGAGAGAATGTCGCGAGAATGTCGTGCGTCGACCTCCAAGGTCGACACACGACAATGAACTTGGCACTATCCGGATTCCGTATTTAACAGTCCAGTATATTTAACTATTTCTGCGTTTTTTACTACGGAAGCGTATATTGTACACCCCAATAATATGGTCATGCCGGATTAGTTTATATCGACTTACTGTGAAATAACATGGTATGTCGTCATAGTTTTGTATATTTTTCCCTCTTAATTTTAAGTCTAAGTTGACAAATCAACATAATTTGTGGCGTCATGCTCTTGAGAAAATGACTTGCCATCATAGTTAGTCGACACTATGAGTTATTCTTCACGCCATGACACCTTATTCATATCATTCCGTCATAGAATATGGTTCAACCCAATAATATGGTCATGCCGGATTATTTTATATCGACTTACTGTGAAACAAAATGGTATGTCGTCAAAGTTTTATAGTTTTTTTCACTCTTTCTTTTACTAGCCATAACGACATTAAGTTAAGGTCTCGACGTATATGTGTCTGGCTTTTCCCGAAAAAATATTTGGTCGACAGGATCTAAGTCGACAAATCAACATAATTTTGGGCGTCATGTGAAAATGACTTGCCATAATAGTTTTAGTCGACACGATGAGTTATTCTTTACGCCACGACACCTTTTTCATATCATTCCGATATAGAAGGTAGACATCTTCACAGCATCAGGGTGTACCATAAACGCTTCGATAGGAAAACCTACAAAACTATGGCGACGTACAATGTTATTTCACAGTAAGTCAATGTAAACTAAACCGGCATTACCATATTATTGGGATGTACCATATTCTATGACGGCATGATATAAAAAAGGTGTCATGGCGTATCAAATAACTCATCGTGTCGACTTAAACTATGATGGCAAATCAGTTTCACATGACGCCAATAATTATGTTGATTTGTCGACTTAGATCATGTCGACCAAATATTTTTTTCGGGGAAGCCGGACACATTTACGACGAGACATTAACTTAATGTCGTTATGGCGAGTAAAATCAATAGGGAAAAAAGCCTACACAACCAAGACGACATACCATGTTATTTCACAAGTTGATATAAACTAATCCGGCATGACCATATTATTGGGGTGTACCATATACGCTTCCGTAGGATTTCGACATGACTGATGAAGATATTGATTTAGCACATGGATATGTCGATATATAAGACGATATATATCTACAACATTATATTGGTGAGATCACAGAGATTATGTCGACTAAATATTGTTTAAGGAAACGTCGGAAACATTTACGTCGAGATTTTAACTTAATGTCGTTATGGCGAGTAAAATTTAGTGATAAAAATATGGAAGCGTATATGGTACACCCTGATGCTGTGATGATGTCAAAATTCTATGACGGCACGATATGAAAAATGTGTCATGGCGTAAAAATAACTCATCCTGCCGACTAAAACTATGATGGCAAGTTATTTTCACAATAGCATGACGTCAACAATTATGTTGATTTTTCGACTTACATCATGTCAACCAAATATTTTTTCGGGAAAAGCCGGAAACATTAACGTCGAGACTTAAACTTAATGTGGTTATGGCGAGTAAAATTAAGAGGGAAATATATGGAAGCGTATATGGTACAACCTGATGCTGTGATGTTGTAAATATTATATGACGGCATTATATGAAAAAGGTGTCATAGCGCAAAAACAACTCATCCTGTCGACTAAAACTATGATGGCAAGTCATTTTCACAAGAGCATGACGCGAACAATTATGTTGATTTGTCGACTTAGATCATGTCGACCAAATAATATTTCGGGAAAAGCCGGAAACATTTACGTCGAGACTAAAACATAATGTTGTATGGCAAGTAAAATTTAGAGGGATAAACATACAAAACTATGACAACATACCATGTTATTTCACAGTAACTCGATATAAACTGATTCGGCATGACCATATTATTGGGGTGTACCATATTCTATGACGACATATATGAAAAAGGTGTCATGGCGTAAATATAACTGATCGTGTCGACTAAAACTATGATGGCAAGTCATTTTCACAAGAGCATGACGCCAAAAATTATGTTGATTTGACGACTTACATCATGTCGACAAAATATTTTTTCGGTAAAAGCCGGAAACATTAACGTCGAGACTTTAACTTTATGTTGTTATGGCGAGTAAAATTAAGTGGTAAAAACTACAAACCTGTCCACATACCATATTGTTTCACAGTAAGTCGATATAAATTAATCGGGCATGACCATTTTATTGGGGTGTAACATATACGCTTCCGTAGAAATACCTAAAAAACTAGGACGACATACTATGTTATTTCAAAGTAAGTCGATATAAACTAATCTGGCATGACCATATTATTGGGGTGTACCATATTCTTTGACGGCTTGATATAAAAAAGGTGTGATGGCGTAAAAAAAAGAACTCATCTTGTCGACTAAAACTATGATGGCAAGTCATTTTCACAAGAGCATGACGCCAAAGATTATGTTGATTTGTCGACTTCGTTCATGACGTCCAAATATTTTTTCAGCAAAAGCCGGAAACATTTACGTCGATACTTAAACTTTATGTCGTTATTGCGAGTAAAATTAATAGGGAAATAATACACATCTAGGTCGACATACCATGTTATTTCACAGTAAGTCGATATAAATAAATCCGGCAAGAGCATACTATCGGAGTGTAACATCAGCATATTATCTAGGTGTACCATATGCGTCTGTAGTATTTAGAAACTTCAAATGAGTAAATATAGCAAATCTTTTTTTATACAAACATCTGCTCCATCTCAATGATGATCCACTGCAGTGTCTTCACTTGGAATAGTTCGATATAACACACAGTAAACCCCAAACCAACCCAGCGGTATAGCTAAAAAGCCTTAAGCCATATAAATAGCGTTTATTCGCTTAAAACCTATTTTGCTGATTAAATTCTTCATATGGATTTAAAGCACGCTGCACGTCTGAAGTTGATTCCATTATTGCCGAAACCAGTCTATGCTCATCCTCTTACCTGTCTTTGATGATGAGGGACCTTCTCCGTTGTTCTGATCTTTTTCAAAAATAAAATATTCATCTATTCATGACAATACATGGACAGAAGATTTCTACTTCTAGTGTGATTGAAATTATGTTAGTAAATTATCGGCTTTTTGAAATCTTTGCATCAATATACAAAATCAATGCATGAAAACTCCAAAACTAAAGGCTTTACAAATAAACATGCCCAGGTTTTATTAGTTGTTTTGTTTAAGTGCACATCATTTTAATAAATGTAAACATACTGGTCTGTTATAAACATAAGCTTAAATAAATTGTTTTCGAAGCGAATTGAAGGCTGTGCATATCATAAAAGATTGGTTCTCGTCTTCAACATTTCTACCATGACATTTGGTTCACAAGCGTTGAGCTTTGTAATATGTATGCATTATTAAGTCTACTTGTTTCAATGGCTAATTTGCGAGACGATTATCGTAATTTTAAAAGACAAAATCGCAAGTTATTTGGCAATACATCTATATTTGTTTCACATTTTAACGAGCATTTAAAAAGTTTAAAGGTCATTAATGAGTTTTGTAATGCAAATATTGTTAGCAATCATGTACTACTGTACCCATTAAAAGAATATGGAAGGTTTTCAATCTGACAGAACATGGGTTTTACCATACGTATGAGCTTCCTAAGTATTAATATTTCCTTCACCTTTAAAGCCCACTTGCTTTCACCATATTTCATCGCGTAAACCGTTTATACATTTTTGGAAGAGTTGGGGTAAGCACAGGAAGTCGAACTTTTTAGCAGGGCATTAAGCTTACACATGTCTTGACTGAGTGTTTAACGTTTATACCTGCGTTATAAAAACATTTGAAGTGACGCCCAATCAATTCCGAAGGAAGTGGGAGCATAATGGGTTCTTTTCCAGATACACTTTTTAACATTATTTCCTCATTGTGAGTTATTAATCACAGATAACTGCAAAATAGTAAATCTTTTGTTAGATTTGTACCGGCCAGTAAACCTTTTGATTCGACCGATCATTTTTTATGGATTGACCATATATGCATACTGTTTTGTTTTCATAAATAGGATTTACATATATTCTCACAATAATCTTTAAAAGTTCTCAAATTGCTTGTGCGAGTAAACTTGCATGAACATTAAGGCATTCAAATCGAGTGTACCTTTGTCTTTTCTGGATCCTGCGATAACTTTAAAAGTTCTTAATATTTTTTAATGAAACTTTTAACATGCATAGATGGCAATCATTTCATTTGTTTCCCTACGTCAAAATTTCGGGTTGCTATGGCAACAAATATAAAAATTAAAAAAAATTAAAAAAAAATCAGACAATGGTGGATTTTCACCGGTATGGGGCCAAATTGCTTGAAAATAGTCTTGTTTTTCACGATATATTGTCCCCATACTAATTGAATTTCAGTAAGTTTTATCGTTTCTATCTCAGGAAATTACACGTTGAATATTTCAATCCCCTATTGATTATACAGGGTGCTGGATCACGTAACTTTCTGGGGTTGACAATTAAACTTGAGTGGATGGGAACACAACGGCAAGTGGTTCTTTAATTTAAATAATCCTTCTAAAAAATCAGCTATTGCATACAAGACATTATCCTGCCAATGTGAAATACATCAGAATTACGTTATTAAATAAGCCTGTATTCTTGGCCGAAATTCGGTGTATACATTACTCATGTACACGGTTTTGCAGTACGCAACGTGAAAGTTTGGCACAGATTTCAGACGTATTCCATGATTTATTCTTAAATCTTAAGATATCGACACAAACTGCAGGAAAAAAACTTTTATGCAATAAAGATTAAGCAAATGTATTGCAATAACTTGAGATATTTGCACAAACAAAGTTCTTAATGTAGTGTTCACAATCGGTAAAACCCGTGTTTAAACCCACGAAAACCCCGTTGATACAGCACCATGTATATCGCGATGGATTTAAAAAATAATTTAGTATATCATATCTCTAGCTGTGTGTTTAAGTAGCATATATCAATCAACAGTAATAAATTATGATACATGATTGTATTGGCTAAATAAGTATTAATATTGATAGCAATCAGTTATAACTTATAATGCAGACACTATCAACAAAGCCGCTATTTACAGATATGGTGTCATAACACGCTTGTAATGTGGATACTTAGATAATGATGGTGATGATGATGATGATGATGATGATGATGTTGATGATGATGATGATGATGATGATGATGATGGTGGTGGTGGTGGTGGTGATGATGATGATGATGATGATGATGATGATGATGATGATGATGATGATGATGGTGGTGGTGGTGGTGGTGGTGGTGGTGGTGATGATGATGATGATGATGATGATGATGATGATGATGATGATGATGATGATGATGATGGTGGTGGTGGTGGTGGTGGTGGTGGTGATGATGATGATGATGATGATGATGATGATGATGATGATGATGATGATGATGATGATGATATACGACCATTCTGCCTCAGAATCTGGCTATTGCGTAGGCTGGGCTTGATCTACATTGGTCGTCTACATCATGAGACACATTTTCGCATGGGACGTCACTAGAAGTTTGACATGATTATGTGGAGAGGAAAAAAATGCGTGTTTTTCAAATGTTTCGATTGCGAACAACTAAATTCATCAGACGCATATTATGGACAGATATGGCATGATCGCACGTTGTATAATTGTTATCTACGAACGATATTGATTTTCTCTTCATAGTAAACATTTCATACGGTGTATATGCGACTAACAAGTGAAAACAATAATAATAACAATTAAACATTTGTTTTCAATTCAGGTTATATATTACAAACATAAATTTTCTTCCTTCATTTTAAAATCAGGATGCACGCCGAACATCTTGTTCATATATATGTACTGTTAAAATTACTACGCAAGAATAGATTCAGTTAATTATACCCCCACAAACGAAGTTAAGGGGGTATATAGAAGTGAGATTGTCGGTCTGTCTGTCGGTCAGTCTGTCGGTCTGTCGGTCCGTATTAAGTGTCCGCTCTCTAATTCAAGTTGTTTTTATCCGATCTTCACCAAACTTGGTCAGATATTGTATCTATATGATGCCTAGGTCAAGTTCGAATTAGGGCCTTGCCGGGTCAAAAACTAGGCGACGGGGTCATTTAGTGTGTTTTAAACATTAAGCATGGTGTCCGCTCTCTAATTCAAGTTGTTTTCATCTGAGCTTCACCAAACTTGGTCAGAAGTTTTATCTAGATGATCTTAAGTCCAAGTTCGAACATGGGCCTTGCCGGGTCAAAAACTAGGTCACGGGGTCACTTAGTAAGTTTTAAACATTCAGCATAGTGTCCGCTCTCTAATTCAAGTTGTTTTCATCTGAGCTTCACCACACTCGTGTGTATATATTTTATTGCCCCGAATTTTTACTTAAAGGATTAAAAATCGTTGTCGAAAAAGACAAAGGTAAGTTGAATGCCTGCGGCTAAAATGCAACTACAACTTAACATCGGGACACACAAATCTGCCAAGTTTCGTCGCTCTAGCTCACATACTCCGAGAGATAAGTGCGACTTCAGGCTCCTATTATGGGGTAACGGGGCCAATACACGGGCCAGTTAGCGTACATTCGGCGACACTTTCACCGGACACGATGGCACTGAGACGCATGCTGGAACTTGGCGCATGCGTGACCCATCGGGACACACACATCTGACAAGTTTCGTCGCTCTAGCTCACATACTCCGAGAGATAAGTGCGACTTCAGGCTCCTATTGTGGGGTAACGGGTCCAATACACGGGCCAGTTAGCGTACATTCGGCGACACTTTCACCGGAAACGATTGCACTGAGACGCGTGCTGGAACTTTGCGCATACTTGACCCATCGGGACACACAAATCTGCCAAGTTTCGTCGCTCTAGCTCACATACTCCGATAGATAAGTGCGACTTCAGGATCCTATTATGGGGTAACGGGGGCCAATACACGGGCCAGTTAGCGTACATTCGGCGACAATTTCACCGGAAACGATGGCACTGAGACGCGTGCTGGAACTTGGCGCATGCGTGACTCATCGGGACACACAAATCTGCCAAGTTTTGTTGCTCTAGCTCACATACTCAGAGAGATAAGTGCGACTTCAGACTTCTATTATGGGGTTAAGGAGGCTAATACACGGGCCAGTTAGCGTACATTCGGCGACACTTTCACCGGAAACAATGGCACTGAGACGCGTGCTGGAACTTGGCGCATGCATGACCCATTGGGACACACACATCTGACAAGTTTCGTCGCTCTGGCTCACATACTCCGAGAGATAAGTGCGACTTCAGGCTCCTATTATGAAGTAACGGGGCTAATTCACGCGCCAGTTAGCGTACATTCGGCGACACTTTCACCGGAAATGATGGCACTGAGACGCGTGCTGGAACTTGGCGCATGCGTGGCCCATCGGGACACACAAATCTGCCAATTTTCGTCGCTCTAGCTCACATACTCCGAGAGATAAGTGCGACTTTAGGCTCCTATTATGGGGTAACGGGGCCAATACACGGGCCAGTTAGCGTACATTCGGCGACACTTTTACCGGAAATGATGGCACTGAGACGCGTGCTGGACCTTGGCGCATGCGTGACCCAACGGGACACACACATCTGACAAGTTTCGTCGCTCTGGCTCACATACTCCGAGAGATAAGTGCGACTTCAGGCTCTTATTATGGGGTAACGGGGCCAATACATGGGCCAGTTAGCGTACATTCGGCGACACTTTCACCGGAAATGATGGCACTGAGACGCGTGCTGGACCTTGGCGCATGCGTGACCCATCGGGACACACACATCTGACAAGTTTCGTCGCTCTGGCTCACATACTCCGAGAGATAAGTGCGACTTCAGGCTCCTATTATGGGGTAACGGGGCCAATACACGGGCCAGTTAGCGTACATTCGGCGACACTTTCACCGGAAACGATGGCAATGAGACGCGCGCTGGAACTTTTGCATGCGTGACCCATCGGGACACACAAATCTGCCAAGTTTCGTCGCTCTAGCTCACATACTCCGAGAGATAAGTGCGACTTCAGGCTCCTATTATGGGGTAACGGGGCTAATTCACGGGCCAGTTAGCGTACATTCGGCGACACTTTCACCGGAAACGACGGCAATGAGACGCGTGCTGGAACTTGGCGCATGCGTGACTCATCGGGACACACAAATCTGCCAAGTTTTGTTGCTCTAGCTCACATACTCAGAGAGATAAGTGCGACTTCAGACTCCTATTATGGGGTTAAGGAGGCTAATACACGGGCCAGTTAGCGTACATTCGGCGACACTTTCACCGCAAACGATGGCACTGAGACGCGTGCTGGAACTTGGCGCATGCATGACCCATCGGGACACACACATCTGACAAGTTTCGTCGCTCTAGCTCACATACTCCGAGAGATAAGTGCGACTTCAGGCTCCTATTATGGGGTAACGGGGCCAATACACGGGCCAGTTAGCGTACATTCGGCGACACTTTCACCGGACACGATGGCACTGAGACGCATGCTGGAACTTGGCGCATGCGTGACCCATCGGGACACACACATCTGACAAGTTTCGTCGCTCTAGCTCACATACTCAGAGAGATAAGTGCGACTTCAGACTTCTATTATGGGGTTAAGGAGGCTAATACACGGGCCAGTTAGCGTACATTCGGCGACACTTTCACCGGAAACAATGGCACTGAGACGCGTGCTGGAACTTGGCGCATGCATGACCCATTGGGACACACACATCTGACAAGTTTCGTCGCTCTGGCTCACATACTCCGAGAGATAAGTGCGACTTCAGGCTCCTATTATGGGGTAACGGGGCTAATTCACGCGCCAGTTAGCGTACATTCGGCGACACTTTCACCGGAAATGATGGCACTGAGACGCGTGCTGGAACTTGGCGCATGCGTGGCCCATCGGGACACACAAATCTGCCAATTTTCGTCGCTCTAGCTCACATACTCCGAGAGATAAGTGCGACTTTAGGCTCCTATTATGGGGTAACGGGGCCAATACACGGGCCAGTTAGCGTACATTCGGCGACACTTTCACCGGAAATGATGGCACTGAGACGCGTGCTGGACCTTGGCGCATGCATGACCCAACGGGACACACACATCTGACAAGTTTCGTCGCTCTGGCTCACATACTCCGAGAGATAAGTGCGACTTCAGGCTCCTATTATGGGGTAACGGGGCCAATACATGGGCCAGTTAGCGTACATTCGGCGACACTTTCACCGGAAATGATGGCACTGAGACGCGTGCTGGACCTTGGCGCATGCGTGACCCATCGGGACACACACATCTGACAAGTTTCGTCGCTCTGGCTCACATACTCCGAGAGATAAGTGCGACTTCAGGCTCCTATTATGGGGTAACGGGGCCAATACACGGGCCAGTTAGCGTACATTCGGCGACACTTTCACCGGAAACGATGGCAATGAGACGCGCGCTGGAACTTTTGCATGCGTGACCCATCGGGACACACAAATCTGCCAAGTTTCGTCGCTCTAGCTCACATACTCCGAGAGATAAGTGCGACTTCAGGCTCCTATTATGGGGTAACGGGGCTAATTCACGGGCCAGTTAGCGTACATTCGGCGACACTTTCACCGGAAACGACGGCAATGAGACGCGTGCTGGAACTTGGCGCATGCGTGACTCATCGGGACACACAAATCTGCCAAGTTTTGTTGCTCTAGCTCACATACTCAGAGAGATAAGTGCGACTTCAGACTCCTATTATGGGGTTAAGGAGGCTAATACACGGGCCAGTTAGCGTACATTCGGCGACACTTTCACCGCAAACGATGGCACTGAGACGCGTGCTGGACCTTGGCGCATGCATGACCCATCGGGACACACACATCTGACAAGTTTCGTCGCTCTGGCTCACATACTCCGAGAGATAAGTGCGACTTCAGGCTCCTATTATGGGGTAACGGGGCGAATACACGGGCCAGTTAGCGTACATTCGGCGACACTTTCACCGGAAACGATGGCAATGAGACGCGCGCTGGAACTTTTGCATGCGTGACCCATCGGGACACACGAATCTGCCAGGTTTCGTCGCTCTAGCTCACATAC
The DNA here is from genome assembly GCF_020536995.1 of Dreissena polymorpha. Classification (NCBI taxonomy): domain Eukaryota; kingdom Metazoa; phylum Mollusca; class Bivalvia; order Myida; family Dreissenidae; genus Dreissena; species Dreissena polymorpha. The sequence continues at coordinate 175,164,317 of NC_068355.1, forward strand.
TCCGAGAGATAAGTGCGACTTCAGGCTCCTATTATGGGGTAACGGGGCTAATTCACGGGCCAGTTAGCGTTCATTCGGCGACACTTTCATCGGCAACGATGGCTTTGAGAAGCGTGCTGGAACTTGGCGCATGCGTGACCCATTTGGACAAACAAATCTGCCAAGTTTCGTCGCTCTAGCTCACATACTCCGAGAGATAAGTGCGACTTTAGGCTCCTATTATGGGGTAACGGGACCAATACACGGGCCAGTTAGCGTACATTCGGCGACACTTTCACCGGAAATGATGACACTGAGACGCGTGCTGGAACTTGGCGCATGCGTGACCCATCGGGACACACAAATCTGCCAATTTTCGTCGCTCTAGCTCACATACTCCGAGAGATAAGTGCGACTTTAGGCTCCTATTATGGGGTTACGGGGCCAATACACGGGCCAGTTAGCGTACATTCGGCGACACTTTTACCGGAAACGATGGCACTGAGACGCGTGCTGGAACTTGGCGCATGCGTGACCCATCGAGACACAAATCTGCCAAGTTTCGTCGTCCAGCTTACATACTCCGAGAGATAAGTGCGACTTCAGGCTCCTATTATGGGGTTACGGGAGCCAATACACGGGCCAGTTAGCGTACATTCGGCGACACTTCTCCCGGAAACGATGGTACTGAGACGCGTGCTGGACCTTGGCGCATGCGTGCCCTATTGGGACACACAAATCTGCCAAGTTTTGTCGCTGTAACTCACATACTCCGAGAGATTAGTGCGACTTCAAGCTCCTATTATTGGGTTACGGGGGCCAATACACGGGCCAGTTAGCGTACATTCGGCGACACATGGGCCATGCCGGGTCAAAAACTAGGTCAGGGGTTCACTTAATGCGTTTTAAACAGTGAGCATGGTTTCCATCATGGTTTCCGCTTTTTTTGTTTAGACAACATGCAAAATATTATGTGTCAATGCGGCATGTTGGGGTATTCGTCACGTATGTGACAAAGCTCTAGTTTTATATGTTTTTGCTATTGCTTTTAATACTTCAATACAACTTACATTGCATTTGATTGCATCAGCAAAATAATAAATTTTGACAAATATTGTAGGATACATAGAGTAATATGTTAGTGTCATTCGAAAAAATTCTGAAAAAAAAATCTTTTACTCGTCGGAAGTCTTCAATCACGCAATGGCACTATCATGGTATTCTCAATGAATGTCGTAAAAAGCCAAAGTCCTCGTGTGTATATATTTAATTGTTCTCGCAGTACCCACATGTGTTTGTATAGAACTAATAATGACAGCTTACATTGTTGCAACAGCATATAGTATTTTGTTTATGCATAATTGTAAAATAAAATACATTTAATATGTTCGATCACATAAGGATGACTGACGTGTTTTATTTGGTTTACCGCCATTGCCCCGATTTTTTAATTTAAGGATTAAAAAATTGTTTTCGGAAAAAAAAAGAAGGTAAGTTAAATGCCTGAGGCTAAAATGTAACCACAACTTAATGTGATGTCCACGTTTTACAATATCTACATTCTATCGTTTTGTCCCTCTCGATCTAAAAGGGTTAAATGCAGAGTTGTTCTCTCATGTTTGTTCATTTATTTATTTATAGAACATAAACATAAAAATTTAATTAGAAGTGCTTCTCGATTAACAAAATGTATTTACCACAATAGGATGAAATATAGACAAGCTTTCATAAACACATTACATTTCACAACCCATTGATTTAATATCCTTCTACGGTCACATATGCATCAGCTTATAATAATAAGCTTATACTCAATATCCCTTTCGTGTGCGCTTGCTTATAGTTTGATATTGCACGTTTTATTCCAAAGATACTTCAACTTAGACAATCTCAAACTATTTTTACATATCTTGAACTGACAACTTTTGAAATCTATGTGAACAATGATAAAGTATGTTAACAGGGATTTCTCACGTTGATATGTTTTTCTTTTAATTAACGCTTGGCACTAACACAACCCTATAAAAATGATGAACATTTTATCTTAAAACAAGAAGTTCAAATATGTACTATATATTTACAAGCATCCGCATGTGCCTTACAGCCTTCGTATGTTGGTTAACTAGCGGTTATTGATAATCTCCTTTTAATTTTTAAACATTTGTGTCTTGTTCTGAGAAAATAGGCTTAATGCTTGTTTGTAAAGTGTCGTCCCAGATTAGCCTGTGAAGTCCGCACAGGCTAATCAGGGACGACACTTTCCGCTTTTATGACATTTTTTTCGTTTAAATGAAGTCTCTTCTTAGCAAAAATCCCAGTTAGGCGGAAATTGTCGTCCCTGATTAGCCTGTGCGGACTACACAGGCTAATCATGGACGACACTTTACGCACGTACATATGCACATTTTTTTTCAGAACAAGACACATTTATCAATCGCTCATGTCCTTACTTCTCTGCATCGTTTCCGTTCTTTAAAAGGACCTTTTCACAGATGTTGGCATGTATTGAAGTTTGTCATTAAATGCTTTATATTGATACATGTAAACCTTGCATCTAAAAAGCTGAAGGTTAAAAAAGAGAATAAAATTAAAGAAAGAAAAATAAGTAACCCTCAACTTGGCTCGAAACACTGACCCCTGGAGTAAAAGTGTATCGCTTAGACCGCTCGGTCATCCGTGCTCATTCAATGAATTATGTATTTTTACTTTATATAAGAAATCCTCGTAGTATCACAAAATATAACGACAACAACCGAACTCTCCAAATTATTCAATCGTTTCGCGTCGCAACGCATTATGACTTTCAGTTTTTTAAATTGTCAAAAGAGGCATATAATGGATATTTTAGAGCATGCTAAATGTTCAGTATTACTGTTTCCTCACGCATATCATAACTACAGCGAACATTTGCAAATCCGTGAAAACTTTACAGTTTCTAGTGTTAAACAAAATGAAAATACAAAATACATGAATATAGTAAGTCGTTGTTTTTCTTACAGAAATATCATTATTTGGTAATGGATAAACTTTACAGCTATTTTAGACAAACCTGATAACAGTGTATCTATATATGGAACTGCTTTAATATGTCGTTGTATCAATAAAATAAATCAATATCTATGTAAAGAACAAAAAATAATACAATTTGGATCACAGTAAAATGTTAGTAGTACACAGAATACCGAATTTTATTTATACTTAATGTTAATGCAACAACTCCATCAGCATACAATAGCTACACAACATGATCAATAAAATAAATCAGTATCCTTTTAAAGAACAAAACATAATACAATTTGAATCACAGTTAAATGTTAGTAGTACACTACACTGAATACCGAATTTTATTTATACTTAATGTTAATGCAACAACTACATCAGCATACAATAGTTACACAGCATGGTTAAATGCAGCCTATCACTTTATAGCATAATGTATCATAATGAATTCAATCTACAGTTATACATATAACACTACAGATATACATATAACACAATTATACATTACTATGAGTATAAACTTGGCGAATAGTTAGTGTCTCTGATATGAACTTGCCTAACTTGAACATTTCACTTTTACTTTGTGTGGTTAATAACTGTGTGAGTTTGAACATGCTAGGTCTGACTCTATAATAAGTTTTAATGTGTTTTTCTCTGATTTGGACAAATTTGGAGCATTTCAACATAAAGTGGAATTCGTCTTCCACTTCGTTGCTGTTACATAATTGACAGAGTCGCATATTTCTTTCCATTCTATCATATCTACCCGTCTGAATTCTAAGGTTATGTGCACAGATGCGTAATTTTGTTATCGCCATTTTTAGATTTCTTGACAAAATCGTCTCGAGATATGATTCAAAAGAATAGGTTGTTTTTAATGCTTTATATACAATGAGTACCCTATTATCATCAATATCTCGTTTCCACTCTTGTAAGTATTCGTCGATAACTCTTTGTTTAAACAAAGACAAAAAAGTTGCCTCATTTATTTGTGAGTTATTAGACCACACATAATTGAATCTGTATTTACATAGTAAGTCCGTGACCTTTCCGAACCAGTTACATTTATTATCATTTAAGTCAGCCAAACCTTCTTCCAGGATGGATCGTTATATAATGTTTTCACTTTTAGTTATTTTAAACCAATATTTTACTATGCGTACATATCTGTTCATATATAACGGGTGTCTACCAAGTTCGCCGTAAACGCCTACATTTGAAGTTGATTTCCTGACACCAAGAACAGCTTTGCAGAATTTAAAGTGCAATTTTTCCAACTCGCTACACTTTGAAAAACCCCATATTTTTTACGAGTATGTAATAATTGAAGAAACAAACGCATCAAACAACTGTAAAGCTACCTTAGGTGTACAACTATAGTTATGTCAAGTTTGATAGCAATATATTAAGTGCCTTTAGACCCTTACCACACAGAGTGTTAGTATTGAGATTAAAGTTTCCTGTATAATTAAGTGTTACACCCAGATATATAAAATCGTCTATGTCAATGTCTATGTTTTCGTTACCATATACCCACCGCTCATTACGTTTGATAGCTCCGCGTTTGCGGAAAACAATAATTTTGGTTTCTGGAATGTTAACTTGCAAACCCCAGGTATTACAATATTCATATAAACGGTCGATAAACTGTTGTAGATTTTCCGGCGTTTCATATATGACAACCATATCGTCTGCAAACAGAAGTAGAATTAAACATATGTCTTGTATATTTATTCCCGCATTATGTCTATTTTGTAAAAACATTTCAAGATCATCTACGAAAAGAGAAAAAAGTATCGGCGATGTTATCTCCCCCTGCCTTAGCCCGACTGCTACTAGTATATTAAAATATTCGGAGTATGTGTTGCAATGTCTAACACAGCATTTGACTGATTGGTACATACTGCGTATAATTTTGCCGTCCACATTCGACTTATATAACTTTAGCTATAATGCATTTAAATATATGGAATCAAAGCAACGTTCAATATCAATAAAACAACAATACAATCGTCTGTTCATATTAACATATTTTTCAATAATAGAATGGAGTATGAAAACTGCATCTATAGTTGACCTGCCTTTTCTAAACCCGAACTGCGCGTCAGATATAACATCATTGTTTTCGCACCAGGTCGATATTCGCTGATTGAGTATACATGTAAACAATTTTGCAAAGTTACTTAATAAGGTGATACCTCTATAATTACTAGGATCGGATTTATCACCCTTCTTATGTATAGGGATTATAATCCCTTCTGTCCAAGCTAACGGGAATTTACCTGAATTTAAAATGATGTTAAAAATCGTTGTTATACAACCAGCCACAATATCGCAGGCTTCTATAAAATATTCGGCATCACATATACAGGCTGTTCTAGCGTTAAAATCCCCAGCTAACATTACTGTGCCCAACCCTTGAAAATGGTTAATATCGCTACCGAGACTTTCAAACAGGTCCGTATCTATCAAGTTGACCATCGGCGATTCGCTTTCCCACATATATACTGCTGCAATAAATATATCTTCATTATTGTTAAAAACGAATTATCTAGATTAAGCCATATTATAGTGTCGTGAGTATTCTTAACAACCGATATTCCACTGGTTATGCTACTGCGCGTATATATTACTATACCGCCACTATTGCGCTTGGCTCGCCTGTGTCTATATTTCCTAAAAAAGTTATAACAATCGTACCCAGAAAGTTCTATTTTGCTTGATTTGTCAGTCCATGATTCTAACAGAATAATTAAATCATACTGTGATAAAAAAAGAAACGAAATCCGGGTATGCCCCATGCTATAAAAATCGATGGGTACACAAATGTTTACTTACTACAAATCAGAAACATTCAATCGCAGGACTCAACACTTCATTTGTTTATTTATTGATTACGCATAGACGTAAATATCTGTGATTTAAAGCCCTAACGATTACATTTAAGTATATAAATAACATTTTTTTCTTTAGTTTTTTTTATTTCAAATACGTTTTTTAATCAATATTTTATGTATGTGGACACGAGTCAAATATAATTTATTTTTATACTCTTATCGTACTTAATCAAAATAAGTAGTTGTCATGACCTTTTGACATTTAAATAATGTTTATAACACATGTATGTTTGTCCAATACGTGTTAAGAGAGACTAGTGAGCCGACCTATAACTTAACCCTTCTTACCCCTCTCCACACCTACATAAAGGGTGTAGTGAAGTTTGATGAATGTGGGACAGTGGAGATGACATATTTGAAATAAATTTATGTCAATATATTGCTGAAGTCAGATATAAACGATATTTTTGTTCGACCAGTTTTGATAAATGTATCAGAACACCTCTCTGTTTCCCAAAACAAATAATTTTCAAAATAAATACCGATAATTTAAAAAAAAATTATGTTTGGAAATGTTCAACTCCTGAACATCTCAATTTTATCATATTTAACGATTCTCACTGTTTTGTATAACCGATACTTTCCCATAATAAAAAAGTAAACACAATTTCGAAATTCTTCAATCATTTTCCCACCACTCCTTATAAAAAAACAACAGAAAAATACTCAAGTTAAATAGCTCTATTTAAACAATATTTCATAAATGTATGTATCGAATTTATAATCAACACTCGAATAAAAAATAAGAAAAAATACATATGAAATAAACATATGGAAGTTGTCGACTCGATTCATCTAATTTCAGAAAATTTAAAAGTTTTTCCCTTAAAAGATGGTAGAAGACTTGAAATAAGTCAATAATAGCTGACGCATTTACGGAAATTCTCAACATAAAGTAACCACGATGCGCTGTGGGCTAATTTAGGACGACACTTTAAGCCCCATTTTCTCAGTTCGAAGCTCCATTGTACGGAGTTGTTGCAGTGCTGAAAGGGTGACGCAATGGTCAGATGCATATGAACAATTGCATATGTTAGTGTAACCAGTGTCAGCGCTAATGAAAATCGCGAATGTAAAAAATAACAATCAACTGATATAAAATCATCTTCCAAAGAAAGTTACTCGTTCAGCCTCGTTCTGAAATTCGACGCGTCATTTGATGTCTTAAAATAGCAACAGCGATAGTATTGTGAAACTGATCATGTAAGAAATAAACAAACTGGATATTCGCTTAACTACGGAATACTTTTAGTGACATCGCGGTTACACATTAAAATCCAGAGGGCGACAATGTGATAGTGCGATAGTACGATGGCGACAATGCGATAGTACGATGGCGACTATGCGATAGTACGATGGCGACACTATGATAGAACGATGGCGACAATGCGATAGTACGATGGCGACAATGCGTCAACGCGATAATACGATAGCGACAATGCGAAAGTACGATGACGACAGTGCGACAATACGATGGCGATAGTGCAATAGTTAGATGGCGACAATGCGATAATACGATGACGACAGTGCGACAGTACGATGGCGACAATGCAATAATACGATGACGACAGTGCGACAATGCGATAGTGCGATAATACGATGACGACAGTGCGACAATAAGATGGTGTCAATGCGATAATACGATGACGACAGTGCGACAATACAATGGCGACAGTGCGATAGTACGATGGCGACAATGCGATAGTGCGATAATACGATGACGACAGTGCGACAATACGATGGCGATAATGCGATAGTACGATGGCGAAAATTCGATGATACGATGGCGACAGTACGATATGACTATCGCCTTGTCGCCATCGTACTCACGCATTGTCGCCATCGTATCATCGCGTTGTCGCATTGTTTCCAACGAACTATCGCATTGTCGCCATCGTTTTATCGCAATATCGTTAGTCGCCCTCTGGATTTGAATTTGCAACCGCGGTGGCCCTAACGGTATTCCGTATTAGACTGACCCAGGGACCTTTATACAAACAGTACCTGACTGACCCGAATAAACACCGTGTTTACCAATATAAGCGACGTCTACGCAGATAAACTTTGTTTTGATTTTGCATCTTAAGTGCAGATAACTCGATTGTAAAATATCTTCATCCCAGCACGGGATTACACTGCTGATTGTAAATGGCTTGTTTCAATGGCAGAGATAAGCAGAGCAATCTCTTAGGCTTCACCTGTATTTTTTCTGATATATCATCCATGTGACAACATGACATTCAATTGGTTTGTTTACTAATCCAGCAATCTACACATTTATCAAATTGCAAAATAATCTGACAATTTTGAGAACTAGTATAAAACATGCCGACCTTGTCCGTATATAAGAATACAAAATGTAACAAAACTAAATCAATTGCGAGTCGCTTGCTGAGTGCACACATTTTGAGCAAGTAAGTCTCTTTGTCTGCTATTTACATGAAGTTTTTTTAATCAAATCAGATTATAGTGCATTTATTGATTTTAAGTTTTGAATTTAATACATGTAGATTAAAGCAAACTTATATGTATGTGGACTTCAATTATTTAATCATGACATAGAATCTAAGTATGGGTTAACGACACTTACATAATACCGGTATATTTATATTGATTTAAGAAAAATAATTACTAATCATAATATATTTATGCTATTGTATTTTATTCTGGATCACTGATATATCTGTCATTTACATATTATACAATGTGTGTATTTCCAATCAATGTATTAACCACTGCTTGATTATATAAGGCCAAAAACGAAATTTAATTTGTTTCTAATAATATCACCAAACAATCAGGGTAGGTAGATTGGCTTAATTGTGTTCGTTTACTTTTCTTACGATAACCCCCTTTAATAAACATATACCATCTCTTTTTAAAATTCGTATTATTCATTGTTTGGTTGTTAATTTAAAGTTAATTTATCAAATGTAGCGAACTTCAATTGGCAAACTTTACCGTTCATTTAGGAAATATGATCGAATAAAGCAAAAAAAAAAATCAAACAAATTACCAAACACGTTATTCTGTCATGTTTATTTTAAGCCCTTTACTCGGAAATAGTCTGCATTTTAACACAATATATCCTTTAATTATTTTATTTGCTTACAAATTCACCCATATATAGGTGGACATAACAAAATAGAAAAAGGTACAGTTTCAATGATTAGCCGCAATGGCCTTTAGATTAGTATATCGAGCATCTTGGATATACTAAAAATGTTTCGACTGCACAGTACTTCAATCTTATTCGGATCGTTCAATAACAAAACTATCGTGACGTCGCTATGACGTCATAAGGTTGCGCGGTAAGAGTGAGCGCCTGAACGCCGTCCAGGCAGTACCGACCGCCCTCCACCGGTTCGAACCGGAACTTCTGTATCAGGTTCGCGAAGATAAGGAACAGCTCCATGCGTGCTAAGGGCTCTCCTATGCACAACCTGGGCCCTGTAAGAGATACGCGAAGCCAGTATGTAAACATACTCGATAAGGTTTACCGGTAGTCCATAAAATACATGAAAAGACAGCCGTGATGGCTTTATTACAAAATTTAAAATCTTGCTTATCGACAATTATCAAAGCGATTCGAAGTATTGTGAGAACCATCATTATCAAACGTTACCGTAAGGGTTATTATTAATATTGTTTGTGTTAGATGTAGTCATCTATATATAAGTATTAATTTATAACACAGGAGACTGTCCTTTAGTGCCTTATTGAACGTTATACTTCATGTATAATTCTAATGACCTCTTTTTTGTTGCTGCTTTTTGTTTGATATTTTTCTTTTCGTAAATCTTAAAAGCTCGAATGAAAATAAACACGGTAAATTGAAGAATTTTGCAGAACATACCAACTCCGAATGGCACAGTGAGTTCTTTTCGAATAACTTCTCCGTTAGCGCTAATAAAACGGCTTGGGTCGAAATTGCTCGGTTCAGCCCAATATTTCGGATCCATGTGCGCCGTAAACAAGTTTGCTATAACAATGGTCCCTTCTGGTATTGAGTACCCGTTCAGGATCGTGCCCCGTCTAGCCATGTGCGGGAGAGAGAAAGCCACTGTGTTTAAAGTCACCAATAATTAAAGTCATATTATGTAGCTGTACACGTTTTACTGACATCACAAACGTCAATTTTCGGAATTATGTTTTTTTATATAAATAATACACAACTTTAGGACCCTGCAAAAATGTTCTGTGTATATGATAAAGAGAGACAATATTGAAGAAAACGTTAACCCATTTATGCCTAACGTCCTGAAAAAAGGACATTGCAAACAGCGTAGACCCAGATGAGACGCCGCATAATGCGGCGTCTCATCTGGGTCTGCGCTGTTTGCTTAAAAGGAATTTCTTTATGAAATATTCTACATATAGAAATAAACATACTTGACATCAATAATTTTGGAAATAAAGTGATCCAATTTAGAAGGATGGAAGAGTCAACTAGGCATAAATGAGTTAAATGCTCGAAATAAACTATACTATGTCACATATAGAGCAAACATTGTGTTGTTTGACGAGATATTGAGGAACACGGTCACATATAGAGCAAACATCGTGTTGTTTTACGAGATAATATGGAACACGAGCAAACATTGTGTTGTTTGACGAGATAGTGAGGAACACGAGCAAACATTGTGTTGTTTGACGAGATGGTGAGGAACACGAGCAAACATTGTGTTGTTTGACGAGATATTGAGGAACACGACCTAAAATATCGTTGAAATATCTGTAAACAAATCTAACGAATACTTAAGAGTCTTTTAAAGCCCATAAAATGTTGATGTTTTAGCCGATACATACTGCCTTCAATATACACTTAAAAGAGGTGGTGGGATAAAAACCGGCGCACCGCATTATTGATGTAATTAAAACCTTACCAAAGCATATAGCGTCATTTTATGTAACCATCGAACTGACAAATATTGTATATACTTGATTTATATCTTTGCTTGAGGACCACATTTGACAATTATATGGTTACTTACTAATTAAAATCGTACATTGAAATATGCTCGTCAATGAATGAATATTCGATTCATATACGAATCCTATCGCGTTCAGGGCTAGCGATTAATGAAAAGCTTTCTCAGTCACCATATCGTTGTGAAATCTGCGTAATAATAAAGTTTTTTAATCATGTTATTGTACTAAATGCAAAATATCGATACAAAGTTATCCGCTATAGAAGACATGATGGTTTACAAAAGAATGCTACTTAAGATTATAGAAGCATCAGCAGAGGTAAACAATAGGCTTGTTCTCCCTTTCGGATAAATGCATATTTTATAAAATTTACTATAAACATATGTTCATATTTAATTGGCTGTGTTTGACGTGTGCCAAGAATTTTTCGCATGCCACTGGCCTTTTGATAATGTTGACATATTTTAGCCACTTATTTTAGCTACTTTTATGGTTACATCGCTTCAATTTGAGCAAACACGTCACTAATGTATTTTAAGGCTAATGTAAAGCAATTACTAAAGTGATTAAAAAACGTTTGGACAAGTTTTAAATGATCTTTTGGAAAATCCTTCAGGGGCATTTCAATCTATTACAATAACCAAAGAGTGCACTTAAGTTAATACAAACACAATAGGCGTTGAGTGTGTGTCGTTTATACTCAAATTAAAGTAAAATACAGACTTTGAGAAATTTCCAAATAATTATGTGCTACGCCTCAATGTCCGATAGGTAAGATCTTCGATCGGGTTTGAGAACTACGTTAGAAAAATACGCACATAAGCTGTAGAGCTGATTAATTAAAAGGTACGATTTTTTCACGAACATTTCTATTGAAAAGTCAACATGACAAGTTTTTATATGATGTATTTTGCAAGACAATCGGTCGATGCGAAATCTGATTTGTATCCGTCTATGTCTACCGGTAATCCAGATTACCGTCATTGTAGCATACAGAAAAACAACATCGAGACTTCCCTTTCATATCGTTTTAGATTAATATGCAAAACATTTTTTTTATTGTTTAAGCGTTAAAGTAACAACAACATTACAGGAGAAAGTGGTATTTTCAGCATGAAGCATCCACTACCGGACATGGCCACTTAGTAGCATTCCGTAAATAACTTATATGATAGACTCAATTAAAAAAATGTAATATGCACCGCATTGACCGACGATTGAAGTTATTGTCCTTGCTGTCATATATGAACTAGATTGACATGCACGATGTATAAGAAAATGCCTACATTATTTCGTCATCTACTGCAAGAATCGGTCGTCGCTATTTGCCGAAAATTGGCCCATTAATCAATGGCTTGGCCTTTACATAGTTGCACATTTGCGTCAATAAACGCCTTTACGTTCTAGTATCTACTGGCACAACTGGAATGTGGATTTGTTAAAATATTCTTTATTGGCTCTGTTTGTTTAAGCGCGTTCACTGTCAACAATGGGAAGCGGAAGTCGGACAAACAGATGCCTGCTCTGCTCCACGGCATTACTGTCTGTCGTCTGTATAAGCCTCTTCATCGCTTTAATGGTCGTAATCTCCAAACACGATGACATCGGCGACCAAGCCAATGCGAAGGTAGATGATTGTGACATCACAGAACAGGAATACACCAAACAGGAATCTCAAAACCCGACGGTTTTTCAGGATCTTACGGGAAAGGAGATTGAATCGTTGACAAATTACCTCTACTCCAGACCGGAGTTTGATTTGGTAAGACCGTCCGCAAGTAAGACCAACGCAAATTTCGTGTTCATGGCTGAGCTGCATCTTCCCGAAAAGTCGGAGGTGATCGCGCATCTCGACAAAGGGGCCAAACAACCGGCCCGGGAAGCTAAGGTTATCATAATAAGAGGGAAAGCACCTGACCAACAGATTAACGAAATCGTCGTTGGGCCTCTTCCGAACACGAGTTACCATCATCCGGTTCCGGGTATCAACGCATCGTTACCGTACTTTTATCGGCCAAGTACTGAGCATGACTATGATCAGGTGATAGCAAACCTAACCAACACTGTGCACAGCGAGTTTGGAGACATTCTCAGAAGCTGTTATGGAACCAGTGTAAGGGAATGTGGCGACAAGTGTCTGACATTCCGGTACGCATCTACATACTCCCCGGCATCGAGCGGAACGAACATGCGGAAAATATGGTACTGGCTACACTACGACGTGGAATACTACGTTCTGCACCCTGTGGATTTTTCTGTACTTGTAGGATTCTATCCCGGGCAGACAGTTATCGACCTCGTGTGGTTTCAAGGAAAACAGTTTAAAACGTTGCAGGAGGCTAAAACCATAGCGTCAAACTGCACCATGCGATCTTTTCCAAAAGTAGACCGGAACTCGTTCTCTACGATGAATCAACGAGGCGCAATACCGGAAGCGGCCAAGAAGCGTGCGCCAGTACAGGTTGAGCCAGACGGTAAACGGTACACAGTAAAAGGGCAGCATGTTCAATACATGAAATGGTCGTTCGATTTCCGAATGTCGACAGCGTACGGACCGCAAATTTATGACATTAAATTCGACGGCGAACGAATCGTATACGAACTCGGTCTGCAGGAAATATCAGTATTCTACTCCGGACACAATCCCCAACAGAGGTTTTCCGATTACATGGATTCCTCTGAAGTACTGTTTGGTATGTCTGCAACGAGTCTCGTGCCAGGCGCGGACTGTCCAGATCACGCGATGTTCTTCGATTCAAAACACGTGACCGAAAACTCCGAGAGACCTCTACTCGTTAAAAATGTCTTCTGCTTGTTTGAGATTAACACCGGTGAGCCCATCCGACGTCACCATGCGTTCTCGAAAAAGGAGGGCGCGTTTTACCAGGGGATGGAGAATTCTATTCTGGTTCTTCGAACTGTTGTATCCGTTATAAATTACGATTATATATTTGACTTCAGATTTTTTCAAAACGGTGTTCTGGAAACTAAAGGGATCTCAACAGGGTACGTTATGGGTAACGCTTTTTCCGAAATGGAGCGGAAGTACGCCTTCCAAATCCAAGATTTCCTTTCAGCCAACTTCCACTCCCACATGTTCAACTTCAAAGTTGATCTTGATATCAAGGGGACTTCCAATCGTTACGAGATGATTCACGTTAAAGTGGAAACGGCTAAAAATGAGTTCTCGGCAATAAATGACACCTACAGTCAGGGAATGATTGAACGAGAACTAATTAGAACTGAAAAAAGGGCAGCGTTCAAGTTCAATTTTGAAAACCCAAGTTACCACGTGTTTTATAACAATGCAACCACAGACAAATACGGGAACCACAGAGCATACAGGTAAAGAATAATATTTACATGTAGATGTCATTCGTGTATTATTATAGCATGCCTCAATACATCAGTAGTTTACATGTAAATACAAAACAGCCTATCGCACGTATTTAGAACAATAATATTTAGTGATATATTATTTACAACGACGCTAGTGTTTATATAAGAGGTCAACGTGTATACATGCCCCATATGGCATTGTTATATAAAGGGCATGCAGTGTAACTGCGATATCTTAGATACGGCTTACTATTTAGAATTAAGAAAAATGCACACAAAAAGAAAACAACACATGATTATACACGTATGCATTTATTTGTATTCATTACTGTGAAAAGTATTTCGATTCTTATGTGATCTTACATATATTTTGCAGCTGGCTTATGAGTTATGTTTTTTCAACTGTCATACGAAACATATAAGTGACTATTTATATTGGATTACTAATTACACATTAAATAACTCATTTCTATAACTTGATAGTCTTATGTGCATAATCAGATATTTTTTCTGCAGACTTATCAACCAGGGCATGATGAAGCAGATACTCCCAGAGGGCCGGAACAAGGAGCCGGCGATCAACTGGGCGCGGTACCAGACGGCCGTGACCCGCCACAAGCCGGAAGAGGCCCACAGCAGCTCCATGTACTCCATGTTCGACGTGTACGACCAGGTCGTCGACTTCCAGAGCTATATAGACGATGATGAAAGCATTGTTGATCAGGTTCGTGAATAGTTGATCCTACCTTCTTCACACGACTATAGCTTTACGAATATGTCATTCGTATATAAACTTCATTTTTAAAATAAACCTAAGAAACACAATTCAGAAACTTGAAGATTTTGTATGGAGTGACAAAAAGAGTCTATATTATTTAATGCCACACACAAACAGACCTAACTCTATCATTTAGTGCTCATTTCGTGCAGAGGCTCCATCAACTCATTCCATTGAGCTATAGTCCAGTTAGTGAGTTTTTCTCCATACGAGTTCCTGATTGACTGCAAAGTATCCACGATATCTGTCGTGTACATATTTCAAAACACGTCTTACTCCTTTGCAGGACCTGGTCGTCTGGGTCACCATGGGTGTGCACCACATCCCCCACAAGGAGGACCTCCCGGTGACTACAACCCCCGGGATGGGGCTCACCTTCGTCCTACAGCCCTTTAATTACTTCGACGAGGATCCATCCATGTATTCTCTTGACGCCATCCGGATCGAGTCAAATCACGGCATCGTAAACGTCTTGAAGTATGCACATACGTCAGGCTCTAAGATGACGTGCGTACCGAGGAAGACCACTTTTTTCGATGTTATTAAAGTTGAGCCTTCGATCATATTTGATTGACTTATGTGATGTTTTAAATTGACAATGCATCAATATTCAGAATTCAGTGTTATAAAGTTGTGAATTCATAGCTCTGTATGCAAAACTGGTACTATTTATCGGTATTTAAATATCAACCGTACTTTTAATACGGTTAGATTAACATAGTTTGGAAAACAGTATGGATTTAAATACATTGGTTGAATATTTTTTGGATGATTAATATTTTGCTTAAAATATAAATAAGACACATTTTTTTCGATGTCGAAATAGTCATAGTGGTTCCGAGCAAGGACATTCGACGCAAAAGAGTGGTATTGCTGTATACTTAAAACCGATTACCGCCTCTTAGTTGTTATTTGAATTCGAGGGGAGACAATTAATGATAAAACAATCACCAAAGGGGAGAAATTCGAAATGTGTTCATGATAAATACTGGAGCGGACTTTTGAATGATTTGTTGCTCATGTGTTACGATCTCAGTAGTCTCATAGACTACGTTATAATTTGAATGATCACGTATAAACGTTGTTTTAATTTGAAATGTTATTGTCTTTGAAATTAAATAAACTTAACGCTTCCTGGCTTCTCCGGTAATCTTTTTTTTCGAAAATTTGTAAGCGTAGTTGGTACGTTTGGCATTTACAAAATTGAAGTAAACACATCTTTGATTTTAACCTAAAGGTTCAAATATCTCTAGTTCAATCACTAAAGTTTGAAATGCATTCGATAAAAGAAGCGAAAGTTTATTTATAAGCCACTTTGCGTTTATGTCGACCAAACGTTGTCATTAAATGCTTTATGTATATATGTTGCGCTGTATAACTTTACGGGATCTTTTCACGGTTTGGTAAATTGACAAAATTGAAAAAAAAGTTGTTTCATATTCGCAAAATTTCGGTTTAGTTATGATATTTGTGAGAAAACAGTATTACTGAACATTTGCCATGGTCTAATATAGCCATTATATGCATCTTTTGACGATTTAAAAACGTAAAAATTATAAAGCGTTGCAACGCGGAACGATTGAATAATTTGGAGAGTTCTGTTGTTGTCGTTTAAATTTGTGAAACTACGAAGATTGCTTACATAAGGTATAAAATACGCAGTATATGTATGCTTGGCAGGATAGCTCAGTTGGCTAATGCGTTTTTAATTCAGGATTCCGGGGTCACTGGTTCGAGCCCTGCTGCGGGTTACTTTTTTTCCTTTTTTAAATTTTATTTTTGATTTTTTACTGGAGCTTTTAAAATTTAATGTTTACATTTATCAATATAAAGCATTTAATGACAAACTTCAAAACATGACAAAATCTGTGAAAAGGCCCCTTTAAATTAACTACTTACGTGTATTTGAAATCCGCAGTACCTCCAGCAGGGTGGCCTGTATATAGGTCAGCTGTGGTCGGTCAGAAATGACGACTGGTCTGTGACTACCCACAACCTGAAAGAAAGTGCAGAACATTTCATACTTTTTATGTTTTGTATTAAAAAGTTAAAAAATATGAACCGTTCGTTTTTGCTTTTTTAAACATTTCATCGCCGTCTTCATCTTGATATCACTTTAAATACCCTCATTTTTCATCATCAGCAACAATATAATCATCATTATTGCCCATAAGATCGACTTAATGATCATCCACAGATATAAACTGTTTTCCTGCCCACAATGCTTTTTCATGTTTAAATTAGCAATATAGCATTCATATTTCCGATCCCTCCTCCTCGTTGATTTGAACTGTACCTCTGTTATTTCTTGGAAGCATTTCTTTTGAACATCCGGATGAGTTACCATGTACAGAATCGCCCAGTCAAGGCTCGTACCCGTGGTTTCGCCCCCGGCAAGAAACAGGTCAACGATGATCTTGTACACATTCGCCTCTGTTCGGATGACAAATGTAGTGCATTTGGTATTATATTAATTATTATAATTATTATTATTACTATTATTATTGTTATTATTATTATTATTATTATTATTATTATTATTATTATTATTACTACTATTATTTATTATTATTATTATTATTATTATTATTATTATTATTATTATTATTGTAATTATATTACTATTATTTTATAATATTAATATTATTTGTATTAGTATTATTATTTTCATTATATGATGCTTTTGTAATTATTTTAAGGCTGATTGCAGTATGCTAGACATTGTTGAGTTATATTTACATATACTGTGTTTTTTTTGAAGACCACATTGTTAAAAAGATATGCTATTTCTTAATGTGTTATCTTCGTGAAATAAAGTTATTATTATTAATAACCTGGGTACTCTATTCACATTGCATCACATGTCATGATTCAATTGTGTATAAATTATAAACTCTAACTTCTAAGAATAACATATATGATATAATTGTAGTATCACTATTCGTCTCTTGTCAGTATTTCGGCATTTTAAGACCATGTTGAATATTAATATATATTTGGTTAGTTATACATTAAGTCATAAGTATTATTATTTGTTAGGTATTTTGTAAGAGGGGGCCATGGCAACTAAATGAGTCGCGTTGTGAGAAAACTGGCCATATGCATGTGCGTAAAGTGTCATCCCAGATTGGCCTGTGCAGTCCGCACAGGCTAATCAGCGATGACACTTTCCGCCATAACTGGATTTTTGTGTAGAAGAGACTTCCTTTAAACGAAAAATACCATAAAACCGGAAAGTGTCATCTCTGATTAGCCTGTGCGAACAGCACAGTCTAATCTGGAACGATACTTTAAGCACATGCACTATGC
This sequence comes from Dreissena polymorpha, assembly GCF_020536995.1. NCBI lineage: Eukaryota > Metazoa > Mollusca > Bivalvia > Myida > Dreissenidae > Dreissena > Dreissena polymorpha. The sequence continues at coordinate 175,182,551 of NC_068355.1, forward strand.
CCAGTTGTATCAGAATGCGACACAAATAATTAAAAAAAATCTACGAACTTGTTTGCATGTATTAAACGTGGATTACTATTTAAAAGGTGACTGTCATTGACTGTATTCCAATATAGAACATACAAAGCAAATATAATATTAATTAAATATTACTTATTGAACCGCTATTGACATACAGTACGTAGAAACGATGCACTCAACCAACCAGTAAATAGTGCCGAATCCGTGTCTTCCTGAGCGGCCTTCAAATATAGGTCAATGAAGTCTCGGATATTGGTGCTGTCAAACGTTGCCTTATGGTCCTCAATTGTCTCAGATAGGTAGCTCTTTACTCGCTCAATGGCTGCCGTTCTCTTCCGAATTAACTGAAAATTTACGTCAGAGGAAATTTAATAAATGATGTACACTTTATATTATTAAGAAATATGTGCGAATTAGTGCCTCACACTGGTCGGAATATGTTTTTCAAGATATTTAATGCAAACTAGAATGTTATTAAACGGGAAATAGTATCATTAAGGAAATTATTATAATGTAAACCAACAATATTTACCTGGTTATTTTGCGCATTATGAAAAATGATAGACTTTTTGAGTCAAATACAATTTTATCCCGCCCATGCGTATGCGAGTTAGAGAGCGCAGACTTTGCGTAATCTGTTCAAACCTGAGCTAGAGGTCACATAACCCCAAACCGGAACTCCTGTTTTTAGGGTTACATGCAGTCAGTTTGATACTTAGCACACATTGTTCAGTGCATGCTGCATAGGATTTGTAAAATACATTGCAAATGGAATGTTTTGGTATCAATTTGAAGGTATATTTGTAAGCAATAAGACAAAAAGCCATTTCTGTGCTCTACTTTTTCTGTTGATGGTTCCCGGCTTTGAAAGTAGGTCATACTATTTGAGCCCGAAATGGTCGCCTGCACAGCTGTCAAAACCGGTTTGCCTATTCTAAGGTGAATATTTTGAGTTACAATGTTTAGAATTTAATGACATCCATTTTTTCAAAAGATTATGCATTTATCTTTCCAATGATGTATGATGATATAGTGGGTCATTGCTTGATCATGGTAAAAATTGATATCGAACTTCCACTATTTTATATGTAATATAGAAGGAAATTAATTGCGCATGCGTAACCTTTAAGCACATCCGACCAAGTTAGTCGTCTGCCAGAATTTTGACATTTGACCATCAAAAACTCTCTGTATTGCAAAACATAACTGCCAGATGTCATTTTGACCCAAATTAGGGCTGTTTGCAATTGGGCTGTTGCACTTGGGGTCGTAAGGGGGGTAAATGCTGGAAAATCACACCGAAACCTGTTCCGGAGACATATTCTAAGACTACTTAAACACCCGGTATTGTTTTTCAGTGCCATTTTGACATTAATTTGCATCAATCTCAATAATAAACCTAATGCATGTCTTTATTTCATCTGTATTTATTATTATTGTTTACTTGTTGAGCCTTTTACTGTTAAAAATGCCCGCCAATTTTGGACCGACACTTCTATCTGCCTTCGCCTGCAACCCATTCAGGCAGATCTACTCAGAATAACACTACTTTGCCTTATTTTACCTGTTTGGATATCTTGCTGAGTTCAAGTAAAATCAAGTATTCAGCTGAAAACACAAACATGATAATAATATTATGCTTTCTTTCTTGGAAGAATGTTGTTGTGATAGACCCTGCATGAAAAACACCAGGGAATCTGTATTTAAGTGACCTTAATATAATGCGTAAACCTAAGTGTGCATTTGTAGGCGGTGTCGAAATGGGTCTATAGCTCTGCCTGAACTGTCGTCCAATTGGTTTACAAGTCCGGCTGGAGTGACAGGCCATCAAAAACTGTACAGCATGACTGATTCGAAGACGGCCCTCAACACTCGCCCAGTCGTGTCGAGAGGATCGGTGTCTTTGCAGGTTAGTACGCCGTTATTTTCAATTAAATCTATTTAAAATGATTTCTTTGATATCCTGGCACACTTTTGTCACCAAAATTAGGAAAATTGGGTGTTTTACATTGACTGCAGCTCTGAAACCAAATTTTGTGGCGATAACTTTGCCGGTGTGCCCGACAATGTGATGCCGGCGCGGTGAATTAACCATTTGCAGCAAATAAAGCAAGAAAGACTATTGAAAGCTTACTCTAATTGTATCTAACTTACATTAGTTGGCACCGTAATAGGTAAATGTGCACAAAAAACCTTTTTGTTTTCTCAGATTACACGGAATTGAGCACCCGGGCCAGACTGACACTTTCCGGTGTCTGACACTTTCGAGACGGAACTCGAGCCGAGGAATCATAGGTCCAGGTGTGACAAAAGACTTAAAGCTCATGTCTGACGATGACTTTTTTTAGTCAGGAAGTCAAGTGTGTTGTTTTTCCATGCAAGCAAGCCCTTTTGTTGGGTCAAATGACATCAGAATTGCTGCTTCTACATGGATTTTACCTAAAATGTGCAAAAAAAAAAATAAAAAAAGTTTGTTCGAATCCAGTTCAAAACCTGCTTTGATGCACAAATATTGCCATTGATGATTGTTTTCACTTATTAAGTCATATGTTAGATCAGCTTTGCCTATAAGAATCGAAAGACATGCCTTGTATGGAGTCTAAGTGCTGCATGTATGATGTAACCAAGTTCGGCTTTTCTACCTTAATTCTTGACGCGAAACGCTGTTACGCATGGCGCTTTCAACGGCAACTTTTATGAATTAATCTGTGTGTCATTGTACCGGAACTTTGTGATCTTTCTCAAAACAGATTATACCTGTGGGAAAAGTGCCTTTAATTTAAATTTGAAGGGGTTGGGTTCTCTTAAAGGTCACATAACCCCAAACCGGAACTCCTGTTTTTAGGGTTACATGCAGTCAGTTTGATACTTAGCACACATTGTTCAGTGCATGCTGCATAGGATTTGTAAAATACATTGCAAATGGAATGTTTTGGTATCAATTTGAAGGTATATTTGTAAGCAATAAGAAAAAAAGCTATTTTTGTGCTCTACTTTTTCTGTTGATGGTTCCCGGCTTTGAAAGTAGGTCATACTATTTGAGCCCAAAATGGTCGCCTGCACAGCTGCCAAAACCGGTTTGCCTATTCTAAGGTGAATATTTTGAGTTACAATATATAGAATTTAATGACATCCATTTTTTCAAAAGATTATGCATTTATCTTTCCAATGATGTATGATGATATAGTGGGTCATTGCTTGATCATGGTAAAAATTGATATCGAACTTCAACTATTTTATATGTAATATAGAAGGAAATTAATTGCGCATGCGTAACCTAGAATAAAACCTTCCCGCTAAAAATCATATGGCTTAAAATACGATTCCGTCACACTTCAAAAAGGATATGGGCCGTGCTCTGTGAAAAGGGGGTTTAAGCATGTCCGTAAAGTGTCGTCTCAGATTAGCCGGAGCAGTTCGCAAAAGCTAATCAGGTACAACACTTTCCGCTTGTATTGTATTTTTTCGTTGCAAGAAAGTATTTTCTTAACAAAAAGTCTAGTTATTGCGGATAGTGTCGTCCCTGATTAGCCCGTGCGGACTACACAGGCTCATCTCGGACGACACTTTACACACATGCGGTAAACCCCATTTTCACAGAGCACGGCCCATATATAATTATTCAATACAGCCGCACTTAACTACTTCAGTAAGTAAAGATAGGTAATCAGAATATGGTGGATGCGTATTACTGCCTCCCTTTCGACACCCATATCTTTATGAACCTTAGATAGCATTTAAATAAAGTAAGTTTGTATAACCTTAAGTGGACATGACATTTTACCTCCCTTCCTGACTTCCACGTTCTGGTAAACGGAAAAAAATTCTCCTTCGCGAAGGGCGCGTTCAGTTTGAAGATCCCATCTAGAACTTCCGTCAGCTCTATAAACCTTGTGTCGCAGTACTCGAACCTTGCAATAAAATATTAAACAAAGTCTGTTCCATGCGGTCTTAAAATACGACATTTACAGTGAACTTCACCAAAGGTTGTGTATTTATAATTAATTAATGGTATCAAACCATTAATTAAATAGTTTACATATTCCATGGGTTGCGGTAATTTGTACATACATAATCCGAGTAATTCGACCGAATTCAAGTGAGCACTGAATTTTATTATTAGATAAGGGGGGCCTTGATTCAAAAGTCTAATTGTGTAGATTTTAATCTTAAATAACACTAAATACTTCCACGAATCCATAGTCATTAAAGCTTTTTAATATAAATAATAACTTAAATCATGTCAGTGGGTCATAAATCAAAATAAATTAAATAGCCAGACTGCCTTATACTTGTTCTACTAGTACTGCATCTTATTTAATACGTCAACACATTATGTTTTATTATTTAATATCACATACTTCACCCCGGAAACCCGACATGCTGTGAGAAGTTGGACATGCTAGGAGATGTAGCCGATATATTTCAAAGAATTTCGGTAGGGTAAGTAAATCCAGTTCTATAATTGTTTAAAGGCATTTTTGGAATAAAATATATTTTGGTGCATGCAAAGGAGGTATGACCATGTATGTTAGAAAAATCCTGGTTAATATTCAGGATATATTGAAATATGGCTATTTAAAGTCGACGATGCAGGGATTTGTCCCATATTTAGCTCTTTATTTACAAATTTCTTTGAAGGTATGCCAGTGAAAAAGTTTGTTCACCGACAATTATATTAACCAATGTCCCCGAGAAACATATCCGCCAGGGTTTCTTAAAAAGGTTTGTATTGGTGGAAAAATTCGACTTTACATACAACGTGATGATGAAAAAAATGATATGACATGGTGCTGTACAAAGATGTCGAGATATGACATGTGTGAAGTTCATTTATAAACTTAAAAGCTCACTATTACAGCTGATTTATGCCCACTCTGACGCATTGTAGATCATTTTCATTGAACTTTGAGGTTTTATAATGATATTCGCTCTGAAGCTAAGTTAATTTCCAGCTAATTTGTATCTTTTTTTATTGTTTGAAAATCATTGTAAATGTCAAGCAATTGATTCATACAAGTAAAATATACGTTGTATGCTGATGTGATTCAAGTCATGTTCTCCGCATGGAAAGCGTGGTTTTCAAATCAATTTATAAATATAAGACCCGAGGTGTGAAAACTGTGGTCTGATTTTTGCAATATTGATAGATGAGATTCTGTTTTAGATAGATGAGATTTTTGAAAATATGTCATTCAATGCTTTCCCTCTTTCGTGAACGTTGAAAAAACATCATCCATCAAATTTGTATCTTAGTTGATTTACAGGAAATGTTTAGTTCTTTTAAATGGTTAATTAAAAAGCACCCCGCACCTCGCTCCGAACATGATGCTGCATATGATATTGGCTGCGGCCGACAAGAAAACTGGCTTTAATCGCACAGGGCGCCCATTCGCGTCCTTCAAAATGGAGGCGAGTACGGTGATTTCCTCGCCTATACGCGCTTCTAACGTCAGTTTACCGACGCCGAAGTCGCGTAACGCCTGCAGCGTGAAACGACGTAAGGCCTTCCAGGCGTCGCCGCTGTTGTAGGTGATGCCTGTAATTCCATTTGATTGTCATAGTGCTTTGCGGTGCTATACGAATTTTTATTTTGCGTGTTTCTGTTTGTTGTTAAGGAAAACAACTAGCAAGTAATTTATGGTTTGCCAAACAACAAGGTTATGTATTAAATACTTAAATATAAATGACATTCATATGTTTGTATGGTCATTGAACGTATGGAATTTTCTAGGAAAATTAAAGGGCTCTGTATAATTGTCAATGAATGCCGATTTTAAGTATAAACATAATAACCAATCATTTTGAAACCATCATTCAGGCAAATAAGGCGCATCTAATAAATAAAATTAAAATCAACAGAAAATCAAGACAAATAGAACTCTATGTGCTCTGTTGAAGTAACAAATAACCTGTTCCTTTTGTGACGCCGATGAGTGGCGCAAACAGCTGGGGCCGGTCCGTGAAGACTTCAGCCTGGCGTGTGAAAGCCTCGTGGATAGCGTCATATCCGTTTAGCATAACAATAAGCTGTGACCCACAGTACAGCCTGTTTAAACGAAAAAAAGAGGGAAAGCATTGATAAGATAACAGTGTACATAAAAGAACCAGCAAATTCGTTAAATTGATATCCCCGCCAAATAAATTATGTTAATGGATTTTTTTGTAAATCTCTTGATTTACGGTATAAACCTAAAAATAATTAAGTGTAGGGTACTTGTTTTTAAGCATTTAAATTCTCCTCATTAATATAAACACACGCGAAGTTTCATGTTGACATCTTGTAGTGTAATTAAGATTTAGCCCTCAAAAGTTGCATCATAAAAAATAACAATGGGAAATAACTCTTATTTAAGAAAGTGTAGGGTTATGGTTCTTGTGCAAGTCAATATAACTATTTAATATCTTAACACCCATTATGTTTTATGTTTTAATCTTGTATGGTATCTTAGATAAGGCGCTGAAAAGTTATATCATACAACAAACAAAGGACACCAATTCTTATTGAAGACAGTTTATGATTATGGTCTTTGGCAATGGCACCACTCTTCATTTATATCTATGATATCTATGAACACATGAAGTTTCGTGTTGATAGCTTATATAGTTTCTAAGCTATAGCCCTCAAAGGTTTGTACAGGCGGACGGACAGAATGAGACGGAATATATAGAATACATGACTGATGCCGAGATGGAGAAAGTTTATCCGGCGAGGCTTAGAAAAAGAAAAAAAATCTTTTTCGGGCCGAACCAGATAAACTTTCTCCATCTCGGCACCAACCATGTATTCGATTTTTCATTCTTCGTGCCGTTGACACATTTTATCAAAGACAAATGATAAATTGACATAACAATATAATTATTGTTATCGAGCCTCCTACATGTACACAACATTCCAGACGACCGATTAACAACCGATAACGTCACGTAAAAAATAGTTCCACTTAAACTGTTCCTTTTAATAATTTCCTATTGAAAATATAAGAAGAAATAAAAACGAATCGACAATGTGAATTTTTGCTCTTGGTCTACCATACGACAGCAGCCGATATTGGTAAAATACTACACCCTTGCGAAGTGTATTGGAAAGGTTACACTCAACTATGTGTCACAGCGTGCGTAGGAATACACTACTTCTTGTTGGCCGGAGATGAATTCGACCCTGCTTTATTATGTCTATGTTTGCAACAGAGGCAGGATAAAACGGGCTGACGGCCAACGCCAATGTATATCCCTCCACCTTTGGCAGGGGAATAGTTACTGCAATCCTTTAACGATGTCAAAACGATGTTTAACAAATCAAACGGCCTTTTCATATAATTCAGTAGAGGGAAATAAAAGTTCCGTAATGTCAATGCTTATACAAAAGTCAAAGCGCTGAAGGCACTGACGTTGTTCGCTGTTGTCGTCCTTGAGTAGCTTGTGCGCATTGCACAGGCTAATCAGTATGCACAGGCTAATCTTATTTGACGTGCATTAAGCCTCGTTTTCCCTGAAAGCAGCATATATGTACAGATTTCAATGATAAACACTAGACTGGCCAATGTCGTCTTACAAGCTGGTATATACACTCACTGCTTGAGCAGAATCATTTGTCGTCTGCTGCAGACAGGCAGCGGTAATCGTCCCTAGCAGAGTGAGTTGCGGTTCTTATCGTAGCTAAGGCTTCTAAGCACATACTGATTTGCAAAATATGCTCTGTAAATTTAGTCGGCCGCTAACGCGACCAACTAATTATTCAAAAAGAATAACACATCGGGAAAACCTTACACAAATATACAGAATAAAAATGATAAATGGCCTGAATATCATACTTCAATTACATTGACAAATACTAATAATTAACATTGATTAACACGCCGTCGTTTGAATATGATATTTTATATTAAAGAGGTCCATTAAAATAATAATTGACAACTTTGTCATACTCACATTAAAACCCGGTTATTGTCGTTCTCGATTTCATGATCGGATAGTTACGGAAATCGAGATGAATCTTTACGAAAAGAACAGAAAATCGTACCTGTAAACCGGTCCGTATTTATCCGCGAGAGCTGCAAACATCCGGTAGCCGCGTGGGTCCTTTTTGAACATCCGGATATTACCCACAATGGGCCATGGAAAAGGTCCAGGAGGTAGCGATCTTAAACTCCAAAACCACCGTATAACCAGTATTGTCACCAAGAGAACTGTTAAACTTACTAGCCATTCATACATTGCTTTTCACAAAAGACGTGTAAACACGGGATATAAACGTACAGTGATATCTCGTTTGTATTCTGAAACTCTCGAGACCAGTTAAACCACACTACGGACTCTAGATGAGTCAATATACGCTCCGTGACCACACGTATTAAACCTGCATTTTTCACGCATGCGTGCAACTTTATTCTAATGTAATTACTTGTACGTGTCTTGCATAAAAGATGTTCTCTCCTTGGATAAAGATGATCTAACCATTTTTTATGCCTAGCGTCTAGAAAAAAGGCTTTGGCAAACAGCGTAGACCCAGATGATATGCCGCATGATGCGGCGTCTCACAGGGTCTGCGCTGTTTGCTTTAAGGAATTTCTGTAATAAATATTCTAAATATAGAAATAAATAGACTAGACATCCCTAATTTTGGAAATAAATTGATCGAATTTAGAAGAATGGGAGAGTCCACTAGGCATAAATGGGTTAAACATCAACAGCATGTACCTGGCACGCAAGCACTCCACATGTCCATGAGCATGCACTTCATGCATTGATTTTATCTTTTGCATTTGGATTCGTGTACGCTTTGCACGATTTTATTGAAACCATAACATTCACTTCAATTTATAAACTGATCAAATTATATTCCAAAATGTCGATGTCACGTTGCACTACTTATGGAGAATCGATACGGCATTCTTGACGTGACATGACATGTATTATTAGCAAACAAAATACTTTTTGCTTATTCCCAAAACAAAGTTTGTTTGAAATACTACTAACAAATTTTCAATAACGAACAATTTAAGTCGTGTTAGACAAATTCTCTCATAAACATAATGTACAGATCATCCGTCAAATTTACAAAGGGCGCGTACATTCTCGGAGATATTAAATAACGAACCTTTGAAAGATTTCATGCCGAGGGAAAACAGTTAAAACAGTACATCGGCTTTTTCGAAAGCTGTATTTTATCTTAAGTTATGTGTCTTATTTAAGTAACTGTCTAAATGTCATTTACAAATCTCTAGCCACTATTAAAATTTGTGATTTTAACTTGAACAGTTCCGAATAGAGATATATAAGCGAAACTTTGTAACATTTCAGGCAGATGATGTTGTGAAAAAAACATTTCTGCCTTTGCCTAAATGTTACTATGTCTTAATTTATATTTCTTCTTTGGATATCATTTTAAGGGTAATAAGATAAGCTACATTCACATATGAAGTTAATGATATTAACTCAAACAATTCATGAGTTAAGACTATTTTAAAGTACATATCTGCCTTAGGATAAAATATAATTGTTTCTTTATAAATACATTAACGTTTGATTTACGTAATATTTCAAATGTAATATATGAAAAAAAAACATCATAAGTAAACGTTTTGTTTTTAACTTGAACAGTATCGGAGATATTTACAAGCGAATCTTGTAACTTTGCAGGTCAATGTAGAATTCAGTGAATTTGACTAATTTGATTAGTTCGCTATTAATATTTCTTATTTAAACATCCTTTTAAAATAACATAAAAATCTATAGCCGCAAATGAAATTTGTGATTTTAAGTCAAATAGTTCCGGAGATATTCTTGAGCGAAACTTTCAGGCCTAGGAAGATTATTTAAAAGAACACATCTGCCTTTGCTTTGAACTTTTTTATTTCTCTCTATATATTTTTCAGATAAACGTATTATTTTAAAAGTTATATAAATTTATAGCAATAAATAAACTGTGTGATTTCATCTTAAAAAGAATGGAGATATGAAAAAGCGAATCTTGGTGGGATTTCGGGCTGATGCTGATTTATCACATGCCCTACCCTGTTTACCATGTAATATAACCATAACGAATATTTTTATCTTACATACTTTTTCAGCGTTTTAATTGGCTTAGTTTTCGTTCGATTGACCAATCGCATTTTATTATTTTGCTGAAATGACGTTGCAACGTCAAATGACGTAAGGAAATGTAAACAACATTCGGAATTTATCATTATGTTTGCGTAAATATTTATTTTATTTGCTCATTTAAAAGTATGTGATAAAAAAAGATCTGACACTCGTTGTCAGTTAATTCCATATTTTATTAAACTCGTCCAGGAAATTCGTTAGTAAGCACGCCAAAGGCTCGCTTACTAACAAAATTCCTGAACTTGTTTAATAAAATATGGTATGATATGACAACTCGTGCCAGATCCTATATTTCTTATTGAAAAGTACATAATACCATAAGCCCTTAATTCTGCTATTTCTAAATTTACATTTTCTCATTTGAATATCAGATTATTGGTGATGTGAAAAGCCAAAGCCGAAAATAAATTTCGCGATTTTAAATGAAGTAGTTTAGAAAATATTCAGTAGTGAAACTTTGAAAGATTAAAGACCAAGGCTGATTCTCTTATTGGAAAGTTCATATCTGCCTTCGCCTTCAATTGCATATTTATTTTCGTTTCTTATCATTTAAAAATAAGTATAAAAATCTAAAATTTTAAACTAAATCGCAGATTTTACATTAAATTGTTCTCTGTTTATCCTAAACAGGTATATCTCATTAAAAAATCCAAATAAGGTGTAAAAAGTCTATTTCAGATTAAAAAACAACAGAAAACAAATATAGATATTTTACCTTCACTTATTACGGATAAATAATTTAAACAAGACAAACGTTTTGAATACAAATCTGCACTAGAGGCGCAACCGCATTCTTTTCAAAGGTTACCATGTCTCCATTGCGATTTATGTAAAAGTGTTCGATCATCGATGGTATGCCTTGAATACCTCATGGCTGCAGATGTGTAGATAAGATTATCACGAGAAGATGACGCGCGTAACTTTCTCATTTGACTAAAATCTCGGAGACATAGAGAATTTATGCGCCCTAGCTTTGACACGAAACTCTGTTTAGGTAATAACATACTAAATATTTTCCCTATTTAATTCAATGTAAATGCGACAACTTTAAGCGAAAATAAATGCCACATTTTGCAAATAGAGACCCTCATAACCATACCTTTTCTTAGGCGTAACCGATGTGTGCAATATAAAATATATGGCATGTACAAACCAAGAAAGAACTTGACACAAATAAAGTCGGTTGTTTTTTTAACTTTTTTTCCGGTTGTTTTCTTGTGGAATGTAACCTTTTTCAGTGCAATTATTTTTACTGTAGTCTCTAACTTTATCATTTTTCAGGGATTGTTTTTCCGGCTCACCTATATGCTTTTATTTATTTTCATTCGTCTCGTGTTTTTTCTAATCTGTAAATATAGATATCTGATCAATATTTTCAAGTAAAGCGAAATAAGCGACGAAATCTGGCGCAACACCCCGTAATTGATTTGCGTGTGATGTAGCTAATAACTGCGCATAAAAAAGGCATTCGCAATCTTTAATCTCAAAGATATAACTTTGTATCGTTCATCAACACAGACCACAATAAACGCCGTATATCTTATTTTGAAGATATTTCTTGTTTCCTTTAACAACAGGCTTTCTTCTTACCGACATTTAGACAATGCACACATGTTTTTACTATTTAAAAGAATTTTAAAATATTACGCATAATACAATTCTATGATTTATTCCCTGACATGTCCCTTGATGTGCGTATTTAAATAAAAGGAACATATACGTTTCGAAAACAATACGCCTGCACGTATTTATTAGTAACCTTATATGTGCTTGGCCTGCGACTATGAAGACATTTATATCATAATCAATAATTTAAAGAACGAAACCCGTCTCTTTTTCTCAAAAGTTTTGATTTTATCGTTTTGTCAAACTATAGCTAGATCACGAGGGTTCAATGAACACAAATAAGGATTGGGTTACGTTCACTGATTTCAAACAATAACATACTAGCACGATAGTCTATATATAAAACAAAGTTTACACTTTATGGAACACATTGATTTAACTCACGCATATTTTATTTTAAATTGAAGAAATAACGTAAATATTATTTGGTGCTTTCGTTATTTTTATTATACGTCAATAATGCTTGTTTTAAGTATTTTATTACAAGGTTTACTGATGCAAAATGCTTTCGCAAGTCGAGCAGGTAAGCTGTTTATTAGATGATTTAAATCGGTAATTACTGTCAATTAAGGCTCTTTTTATAGATGCAAGCATTTTCGAAAGACGAACATGCTTGAATGTTAAGGGTCTAAACTAATTGCAAAAAGATGTTGAAGAAAGGCGTTTTTTTTAAAGCATTTGAGCAAAAAACGACACATATACTTTGCTGTTCGGATGAAAGGTAGATTGAAAGGAAACGAAAAAACGGACATTTAATGGGAATGATATTTTAGTCGTTGATACCTTTTGTTTTTTAGGAAAAGTGTTAAATTATACTGGAAGTTTTAAATTAATATAGGAACATTGGGTTGGTAAAGAACTTAAGGCCATGAATACATTATTGCTAAAATGTGATTACTTTGAAGTAAAACCAAAAAAATCAGTCGTTTTAATATTTTGTTGTTCCTACATTTAATGATGCTTAAGACGTTTGGGACTTCACAAAGTCAGATGATATCAAACGTATAGATTTCAAACTTTGCCAACGATTACTACACGTTAACATAAATACATGCAATGCCGCTGTTTATGGAGGATAAGGTAGATATCCATTATACGTCTAGAGATTTGTTAAAATTATATATATATATATATATATATAGTATTTGTTCAAACTCATAAAAAATGAAAATAAAGTTACGCAAATTGTTTACAAACAAGCCTTAAACGACTTTATAAAGTGGTCAAGTCATAAATGTCAAGAACATGTTCAATAATTTTGGATTTGGTTATGCTTTTGAAAACCGAAACGTTGTGCAAGTTAATAGTTTGATAAGCGAGTTTAAAAGGACCTTTTAATAGATTTTGGCATGTATTAAAGTGTATTATTAAATGCTTTAATTTAAATAAATGTTAAAATTTTACATTAATAGCTCCGTTAAAAACAAGAATACAATTAAAATACGAAAAAATAATCAACAACGGGGCTCAAACCACTTACCCATGGATTAAAAGGATAACATTTAAACCACTCGGCCACCCGTGCTTATATACCGGTATTGTGTTTTGGATTTAATACATTATATACGCAACCCTCGCAATGTTACATAATATACCGATAACAACTGCACTCTCCAAATAGTTCAATCGTTTCGCTTTATATTTTTCAGGTTTATAAATCGTCAAACAATATGGCGTCTACGACGTTGCGAAATACAATGTTTTCATATTTATGTGGTATATTTGTACATATTGTTTTGCCATACATGAATAGGATTGTATCACATTTATATGACTCCATACGACACACACACACACACACACACACACACACACACACCACACACACACACACACACACACACACACACACACACACACACACACACACACACACACACACACACACACACACACACACACACACACACACACACACACACACACACACACAACCACACACAACACACACACACACACACACACACACACACACACACACACACACACACACACACACACACACCACACACACCACACACACACACACACACACACACACACACACACACACACACACACACACACCACACACACACACCACACACACACACACACACACACACACACACACACACACACACACACACACACACACACACACACACACACACACACACACACACACACACACACACACACACACACACACACACACACACACACACACACACACACACACACACACACACACACACACACACACACACACACACACACACACACACACACACACACACACACATATATACATACATACAACTAAACCACACAAACATGGGCATATAGAACATATATATACAAATATACCATTTAAATATGGAAACATTGCATTTTGCAACGTTCGACACGCCATTAAAATATGCATATAATTGATATTTTAGATCACTGTAAATGTTCAGTATTACTGTAAGCTAGCAAATATCTAAACTACAACGAACATTTGCAAATCTGAATTTTTTTTTCAATTGGGTCAGTTTAGTGTAAAGCCCCCTTTCAATGATGTAAACTGGTGGGCAATTTTAACCCATTTATGCCTAGCGTCTAGAAAAAAGGCCTTGGCAAACAGCGTAGACCCAGATGAGACGCCGCATCATGCGGCGTCTCATCTGGGTCTGCGCTGTTTGTTTAAAGGAATTTTTGTAAGAATTATTCTAAAAATAGAAATAAATCTACTACACATCCCTAATTTTGGAAATAAATTGATCCAATTTAGAAGGATGGGAGAGTCCACTAGGCATAAATGGGTTAAACAAGTGTGGTATGGTAAAATGAATAACAGCTCTGTACTAGATATGTTTACAGTCGTTGAAACCTCATTTGAATATAAATAATATTAAGACTTGCTTCGTAGACGTTTGCGCTTATTTTTGTACGATTAAGAGCCTCTGCTAACCCATTGAGAAATTATAACAGGCAGATAATGCTCAGGGGCCGTATTCCAGTAGCTTCTTAAGTTTTCACTTAAGTTAAAGAAATTTCTTTAATAAATTTCTTAAGTTAAATTTGAAATGTCAAAAACAAAATATGAGACGCTTAGTATTTCTCTTTCAGAAATTCCTTTAGGAGTTAAAGTAAGTTAACCTAATTTTAAATATATAAGAAAAAATACACAGAGTAAAGAAATTATTAAGTTTATGAAGCTACCAGAATTTAACTTAAGTAAAATCTGATGTTTAAAGAAAAAATGGCGGAGATAAGAAACAATATTGCGCAATATCTCAACTTAAGTTGTTTTTTTACTTAAGAGGCTACTGGAATACGGCCCCTGAATAATATTCCACGAAATAAATGTTATTGTTCATGTTGCAATGATTTTGATTTAGAAGACGAATACCATTTTATATGTATATGTTGCCGATACACTGACTAACGACACAAAAAAGCCGTTTATTTTATATTAACCATTTTGTATATAAATTCCACAAGTTATTAGTCACATGTACGATGACAAAGAGGTTACATTCACTGCTCTTTATTGTAAATTGCACTCCTCTTTTTTCTATCTCGATCCCAAAACTTCCTAACAAGAGAGAACGAGTTAGCTATGTCGTGGGAATAACTTACTAAGTCCAGGGAAAGAGATAGATTAAAGAGAAGTGCCAAGCTAAATTAAAGAGGAGTGCAGTGAACAAAAGAGGAGATACCTTACTTGATGGAGCGACTTACTAAATATATAATTTATCGGCCCGCTCGAGACGGCATTTTGTTACTATTTATAGTAACGATATGTGATATAAATAGATATCATTGCAGGAAATTAAAATGGAATGTTTTGTGTTACCAAAAAAAACGGGCATTTTGTATCTCGTTAAATCTATGTTGGTTGCCATACCACATTCAGCGTCGAAATTTTGTTTTATGATATAGGGAAAACTGATTTTTTATTTTAAGAAATATTTTGAAAAATATTCGTCGATTTTGAGTATTTTTTACTTTAAGAATGCTGTTATGTTAAAAGACAGGCGGACAAGCAGTTCACTATTGAGACAGTTAATGGAGTTTAACTTTTTCTAGTTACGATATTTTTTTTTCATGTGGGCTTAACCGTTAGCTGGTAAACAGCAATCGAAAAAATAAAACGATTTGTGTCTTGTTCTGTGAAAGCTGGTCATAATGCATGTGCGTAAAGTATCGTCCCAGATTAGCCTGTGCAGTCCGCACAGGCTAATCAGGGACGACACTTTCCGCTTAAATGGTATTTTCCGTTTAAATGAAGTCCCTTTTTACCGAAAATCTATTTTAAGCGGAAAGTGTCGTCCCTGATTAGTATGTGCGGATTGCACAGGCTAATCTGGGACGACACTCTACGCACATTCATTAAGCCCAATTTTCTCAGAACAAGACACATTTAATGGGGCATTTTCACGCTTTGGTAAATTGACAAAATTACAAAAGGTGTTTCAGATTCAAATTTTTGTATTTGTTATGATAGTTGTGAGAAAACTGTAATACTGAACATTTGAGATGCTTTTAAATGTCCTTAATATGCATCTATTGGCGATTTAAAAACCTGAAAATTACAAAGCGTTGCAACGCGAAACGATTGAATAATTTGGAGAGTTCTGTTGTGGTCGTTATATTTTGTGATAATATGAGGATTGCTTTCATAAAGTATACTTTACATCCCTCATTGTATGAGTACATATGGAAGAGTGGTCTACACGTTAGACGATTACTCTGGGACTTAAGGGGTAAGTGGTTCGAGCCCGGTTGAGTGGCTCCTTTTTAATTTTTTAATTCAATTCTTTTTTTACTGGAGCTTTTTATATCCAATGTTTATATTCATCAATATAAAGCAATTAATGACAAACTTCAATACGTGCCCAATTCTGTGAAAAGGCCCCTATAATATGAAATAACCGAATATTAAGCAATAACCCATAAACTATACCTAACACTTACGGAATTTCTTTTTAGATTATATGAATTGCAAATATGACAACGAATAAGTTTCTTGTTAGTGTATAAATTCTCTGCGTGCGTCATGTAAGGCATTATATTTGACCTCAACTGTTTTCGGTGTTATTTTCGGTTTCCCTTTTTTCAGGTATCACTCACTGCAGCAACGTGGCTATAGGTAAAATTACGGGCGCGGGAACGAGCAATTGTACGTATTAAGGTTTCGGACAATTATTCTTAGTCATAATCAAATGTACACTGTATACACATGTTAAATCAAATAATATAGATGGTATCTTCTTATTTTCCCGGAATCAGTTAATCGTGCCCAAGCAGTTTTGTGATTAATTAAGGTTTTCATGAATCCAACATTTCACGGATTTAATCGGTTCCGATTTTCGTTCCCAAATACGTATGTTCCAAAACATGTTTTCCTGAAGCCGAATCCCGATGCGGTTTTTGGATAAAACGCATCTGTGTTAATTTATCTGTCATATTAAAAATACTAGTTACTTACAATTATTGATTCATGGGAGTCATACTTTATACGTATGAGTCCACTGTCTTGCACACTGTTCTTCAATCTGTCACTGTCAATCAAAGAGAATATTTTCACTACCAGTACACGGAGAACCCGGATGCAGTGAAACAACCTTTATGCGGGTTTTCGTGAAACCGACATTTTATGTGCTCATATTTTATAATATTTGTTTCTCAAATATGGCACCGTACATTCGTAACCATCAGTTTGGGAAGAACTCAGTTCTTGATTGTTATATGTATGAACATTAAGTAGCTTGTAACGCGTCTAATGTTGTTGCAAACCGAATTTGCCCGGCTAGCGCAGTGGTTTTAAAACCATTCGGGTTAACACATATAGTGGACTGTTACATCCTTCTAAATTGGATCAATTTATTTCCAAAATTAGGGATTTCTAGTATATTTATTTCTATATTTAGAGTATTTTGTCACAGAAATTCCTTTAAGAAAACAGCGCAGACCCTGATGAGACGCCGCATCATGCGGCGTCTCATCTGGGTCTACGCCGTTTGCCAAGAACGCTCTAGGCATAAATGGGTTAAATTATCGGTGCCAACGTATGTGAGTTTGGTTAGTTGTCACCATACCAAAGCTAAGGGGTTTTCTATTGTTACTAAGGTTTTCCGTTGATTCTAACAGTTGATGACCACATCAAAATTGAAAAAGAAATATTACAAAAACCTGGAAATAATAATTTCTAATTATTTCTATTTTTTCTATTTCTTATTCAGTTTTTATTTACTAAATCTTTTCTTTTTTGTAAGTCTGGTATGTACAGTATGTAGGAATTGGGCCACGAAATGCAGCTTCAGGCGCGGAAGTATTTGATAAATATATACAAAAACAGAAATGATAATATAAAAAACTCTTTCTAATTGTTTGATAGTATTTGTTGACATAGAAATCGAAGGTTAGGCGTCAATATTTATCTTTTTATTCCTTTTTGTACCAAAAGCCGACAAACTGGATATTCAGCGTTCATTTACACGATATGATCGAAACATTTACATTCGAAAACGCGCCAGACTTAAGCATGAAATCAACTGTAATTTCCATAAACATAGTTGTTTAAAAAATATAATTAACTTAAAAGGACTGTCTCACAATTTTTTAATTTGTGTTTCAATTACTTAACAAATTCGAGCCATGTTGCATCGGAGCTTTTATTAATGTTTGCCACAAGGCCACTGACAAATACACAAACGTTTAACTCCCCGATCACCGGAAAATAAGCTAATGCCTTTATTTTGATTTCCGTAAAATGTATGCTCTCTCTTTATATCAATAATGAACACAGTTGTCAAAACATCCAAACTAACGTGTCAGGATTCACACAAAAATCAAGTCATTTTCTTTTTTCGTTTATCAATGCACATTAACTACCTAAGTGTCTCCCTTCCTGTACACCTGTATTCGTCGTGAAACCGCTCGACTCGAGCCCTTTCGAACACAACATACTTGTACATGCTATTTTTTTTATCTCAAAACGCATTATTAATATATAAAACACATATATTATTGTAGTATAGAATTTGCTTTCGAATTTCATATCATATTTTACCTGATTTCTAAGCGGCCGTCAATGTGATGCTACAGGACAAGGACTATCAGTTCCAGTGCTGTGGCGTCGCAGAGAGGATCGAGGTCAGCGGGAGCAGTCTTAAACTGCGAGTTTGGCGACAGGATGGTGCCAATTCGTTTGTGCTTATCAGCGCACAAGATTACCAGAGTAAGTAGAAATAGCGTTTCCAGGTAAAATTCACCCGCTTCATGCGAAAATGGGCATAATGCCATATTCTACAAGCGTGGCAACAGACCAGACTGCACATCGACGCATTCTGCTAAGTAGGTGAGATAGTCTGAATTGCAATTCAAACCATGAAACGTCGCATACTTCAAACGGATACGTACAGGCGTTGTTCTGTTCGCTCTGTCACTTTGTTATATTACTGTTATCAGTGTGCTTTTGTTATATTTTCCGTTAACCTCACAGAGTATCGTTGCTTTCTAGAGTTCATT